>NW_027176198.1:410647-501204 GCF_023055335.1 Clinocottus analis | reverse complement strand
TGCTAAGCTAAGCTAAGCTAACTGTAGATTCCTATAGCGATGGAAGCTACAGATGACTCATTTCCAGGTGTTAACCCTTCAGGGTCTTAGGCCCTTTTCTCAATTTCACATTTCACATCAGCTTGATTTTATAAATTCTTCACCTCTCTTGTGAAAACATAACTTTGCTCGTGAGTTTCTGTTCACTAAACGTCGTCTGCTCACAAAACAGAGAATAAAAGAATAAAACGGACGTGAGATCTCTCGCTCTGCAGCTGAAGAGCTTCATGAGGCTCATGAGGGATCTGAAGCAGCGAGGAGGTTCAGGTGACGAAGACGACGGTCAGGAACGAGCGAAGAGTCCTCACAAGAGGTTAACCAAACGTGTGTGTGTGTGTGTGCGTGTGTGTGTGTGTGTGTGTGTGTGTGTGTGTGTGTGTGTGTGTGTGTGTGTGTGTGTGTGTGTGTTGACATGGTTTCGAGGGGAAGGGGACTGCCCTGCAGATGTTGTTCGGCTTTTGGGAGAGAGAGAAGAAGAGAGGGGGTGATGTCAGATGTATAGTATGTGACCCCCCCCCCCTCCTCTTCTTCCTCCTCCTCTTCCTCTTCCTCCTCCTCCTCCTCCTCCTCTTCCTCCTCCTCTTCCTCCCTCTTGTATTTTTCTCCCTCACATTCTTGTGGGGCTCAGTCTCGCTCCTCTCCCTCATGAGGCGACCCGAGGGTTCAGTCCGGCCTGTGAACTGGGAGACCCTCCTCCTCCTCTTCCTCCTCCTCCTCCTCCTCCTCTGCTTCCTCTCCTCCTCTCTCTCTCTCCCTCTCTCCATCCGCCAGCTCTTCCTCCTCCTCGTCCTCCTCTCTGGACAATGACTCTCTCTCTGCAGGAGGACGATGTCGCTCCTTCACCGCCGAGCTCCTGCTGCCGGCATCCATCACACGCATGGGAACCTTTCTGGGGTGTGTGTGTGTGTGTGTGTGTGTGTGTGTGTGTGTGTGTGTGTGTGTGCGTCTGTGTGTGTTTTATTGGTGTGTGTGTGAGAGCCTGATGGAGGTTGGGATGCCGACAGCAGAGCAGCGTGTCAGGCCGTCCTCACCTGAAAGGTAAGCTGCCTGAGCCGCGAGGTCACATGACAGGAAGTCAGGAAAAGAAAAAGAAAAGTAGACGTGAGATTATTTTATTTGAAAGACGTTTGTTGGACTTCTGAAGGATGAAATCACAGGATTTGACTTCTTTACTGAACTAAACGAGTTTCAAACCTGAAAAGATTTTAACACTCGATGAGAAATCAAAGTCAGAGTTTCTCAAAGTTGATGCTTCTTGTTTGTTTGTTTGTTTGTTTGTTTGTTTGTTTGTTTGTTCTGTTGAAGAACTCAAACTAAAGAAAACACTTTGAAGACATTTCACCCTCAAACTTCATGAATGAAGATATTAACTGTCTGCTGCCTTTTACTGCAGGAAGTACGGACCTGAAGGGAGGGAGGGTGTGTGTGTGTGTGTGTGTGTGTGTGTGTGTGTGTGTGTGTGTGTGTGTGTGTGTGTGTGTGTGTGTGGGTGTGGGTGTGGGTGTGTGTGTGTGTCTCGATGTGGAGAGTGAAACCACATGTTGAACAGGAGGGCGAGCGAGGCCGTGTGAAGATTCTGATTTGAGGCCAGCGGAGTGTGTTTGCATGTGTGTGTGTGTAAGTGTGCATTTGTGTGTGTGTGTGTGTAAGTGTGTAAGTGTGCATTTGTGTGTGTGTGTGTGTGTGTGTGTGTGTGTGTGTGTGTGTGTGTTTGTGTGACAGCAGGTCACATTTTTCCAGCGTTGGGACCTCACTGCTCTCCAGCTGCCAACTAAGAGACTTTTATTCTGACATCCGGTCAGTGGATGCAGCCAACTCCCTCTTCCTCCTCCTCCTCCTCCTCTTCCTCCTCCTCCTCCTCCTCCTGCTTCTTTTCCTCCTCCTCCTCGTCTTCCTCCTTCTTCTCCTCCTCCTCCTTCTTCTCTTCCTCCTCCTCCTCCTCGTCTTCCTCCTTCTTCTCCTCCTCCTCCTCTTCCTCCTCCTCCTCCTCCTCCTCCTCCTCCTCATCCTCTTCCTCCTCCTCTTCTTCCTCCTCCTCCTCCTCATTATTTTGTGAACATGTTCTTGGTGACATTACTTTCAGAATAAGACATTCTTGCTGAGTCAGCTGGTTTCTCTCCCTCCAGGTTTCTCCTCTCGGCTCTGAAGCCTTCAGGGTTAAATGATGAAGTCGAGGACAGAGATGTTTTTAATCCAACAGGCTTTAGTTTCCTCTGCGGCTCTCGGCTCAGAGACACACTGCAGCTGGCCTCAGCCGGACCAGAATATCATTCATTTAAAATGTTTTGTGCATCGATGCAGTGGAACATCAACGCAGTAGAGATGCTCCCATTACACCATCTGCAAGCTCCTGCAGTTTGTTTCCACTTGTGCGTCTGGTGCAGTCGACCTGCTCCTCTGCATCACCTCTGAGCTCTCGGTGCATTCGTGTGTGTGTCTGTTTTCCAGGAATTCAGGAATGTGGACGGGGAGGAGTACCACGCCGAGATGTCCACCTTGGCCTCGCCGGCCTCCCCGGGCAGCCCGGACGTCTACATCCTGCCGCTCACCGAGCTCACGCTGCCGCTCGCCAAGCAGCCGGCCCGATCGGGTGGGTCCAGTCTTTGTGTCTGTGCGGTGTGAACCGTCGCGCCGAGCCGCCGAGCACGAGCTAAAGTTCCCAATGAGAGAAAGTAGAGCTCGAGGGAAGTATGAGCTCGACTGTGTGAGAGGTTACCGTAGAAATGTGTGTTATAAGATGCTACCTTCAGTGGTTGTACTCCCCGCTGTAATCAGCTAGCGGGTGGCTATCAGCAGAGCTAGCTGACTATATCAGGGAGCTAGCGGTGACAACCACCAAAGGTAGCGGGACCAGCCCCGGCTCAACGCCAGACTCGGGCAGCTGGCAGTAGCAGTAGCTGGCTAAAGTGGGCAGCTGGCAGTAGCGCTAGCTTGCTTCAGCGGGGAGCTAGCAGCAGTGCTAGCTTGCTTCAGCGGGCAGCTAGGAGTAGCGCTAGCTTGCTAAAGTGGGGACAACCACCGAAGGTGCTAGCGGCTTAAACCCAACTTTTACGGAAATCTCATTCTGCTGCGTTCCAGTTTTTCTCTCATGAAATCCTTGAGATCCGCTCGACAGTTTAGAAGATTTACGTGTTTCCTCGCTGAGAGGATGAACGATGAGATGGATATCCTGCTCGTGAAATCCTTTCCTGTTGGCGCTTTGTGACCGACATCTTCAGCCGTTTTGCGCTGCGAGCTGATGCAACGGCTTTGAGAGAGAGCCGGCGCCTCAGCGGGCGAGGAGCTGTGCATCTGCTGCTCGTCAGCGCTCGTCCCCGGGGCGAGCGACGCCCTGCCGCTGGCCCCGGGTCAGCCGGGGCTCCGCCTCTCCCACAATCCCTCGCTGCAGGCCGCCAACAGGATGGACTCTGTGCTCCCCGGCGCTCCCTCTCTCTCCCACAAACATCTGCCGGTTGCGTAACGGCGACCCGGCGGCCGGCCCACGCCGCCGCTCGCAGGAATGTCAGACATTCCTGAGCACAAAAGCCCCAGCGAGAGGATTCCTCCTCCCTCTTTCTCCATCGCTGTCTTCCTCTCTTCCTGCCTCCATGTGACAACGGTCCTCATTGTGCGCTGATGGACTGATAAAGCGGTGACACGGCAGGGTGGTTCATGCCCACGCAGGCCAGTCAGGGAGCAGAAGATCTCCTCTGAATGGAAGTCAATGTTGGACACACTGGTTCAAGAGGCAAACAATAGAGATACAGAGCGTTGAGTAGAGCCCACAACAAAACAATACAAGAACCCAGAAGGTCTGACGGGCCAAAGTTACAACACAATTCAAAAACTAAGCGCTAAATCTGACGCTAGCGGTCGCGGCGACATCGCCATCTTCATCCTGAGCCCTAAGTTGTCCTCGGTTTGGATGCTGAGGCAGCTGCTTGTTCTCAAAAACTAAACTTACACAAAAGAATGAAGAAACAAAACCACAAAGAGGCAACGGTTGTACACACACAGGTTGTACACACACAGGTTGTACACACACAGGTTGTACACACACAGGTTGTACACACACAGGTTGTACACACACAGGTTGTTCCTCCTGATTCCTGGTTCCTGAGCTCGACGTGCAGCTGAAGCCTGAAGTCTGCTTCCTTTCAGCCGGCGCTCCTCTGTGGAGAGGCGGAGCTCCCAAAGGAGACAACAGTGCTGTAAGAGCTTGGCTCGGTGCGAGGCCCGGGGGCCCGAGCCCCAGGACCCCGCCCCGATGCAGCTGCTCCGGCCTAATGGAGCTCACGAGAGGACACACACACACACACACACGTTGAGGCGTCCTCATGCATGTTATCTATCCTTTCCTTAACACTCCCTCACTCCACCTCGAGATCTTCGCCTCGCTGATGTTTATAATCGAGTTGCTCAACGGCAGCGAGTGAATTTAAATGTCTGAGGAGCTGCAGCTCGACTGCCTGGAGGAGCAACACGGCGTCCATTTGTGTCTGAGTGATTCAGCCGCCGCGCATTTAACTAAAGACTTCCTGCTGGAGAGAGGAGAGGAGATGAGAGAGGAGAGGAGAGAGGAGAGGAGATGAGAGAGGACGTCACAGGGAGATTGAGTTAGTGTGTTGGCTGGAAAGACATCTGAGAACCGGCTTCATCTCTCAATGCTCAGACGGATATATAATAGAAACCTGCACACTTAGTTCTATGCAAAGTACACTTTTAGAGTACATGTTGTACTTTAAGAGTACACGTTGTACACTTTAAGAGTACATGTTGTACACACTCACTGGTCCCGGCTGGTGCCATGCGACCCCTCGAGCAGCCGGACAATGCCGGTTATTCTGTTATTCTGCTTCGGGCCGGAGAGAGCATGAGTGGGTGGGGGAGGGGGATGGTGAGGCGGGGGAGGGGATCCAATATGGCCGCCGCACAGTGACGGGACTGTGGCAGCGCCACAAAGACCCGTCTGTCTTCCTCCGGGCTGCAGCCAGAGTCTGAGTGTCATCGTGAGAGACACTGAGAGGACGAGAAAGACGGAGGGCCGTGCAGCAGGACGGAGGGACTCGGGTCACCGAGACGCTTCAGGACACTCAGGACGCTCAGGGCGCTCAGGTGGATCAGAACGCTCAGGTGGATCAGAACGCTCAGGTGGATCAGAACGCTCAGGTGGATCAGAGGTGGAATTAGACCTGAGAGTCACATGACATCACTCTCAGGTTCAGCAGCACGGTCGGATATTTCCTTTCCGAGAGAGTTGATACCGATTGATCGATGGTTCGATGGATTCTCCAGCGGCCGCTTAAGATCGTGGATGTGGTGCGTCCAGTATTATTGGTGTTTTATGATATAACTATATTCATACGTCTCTTATCAATACCTTATATTTACTTTAAGTTCATCCAATTCATGACAACTTAGTTATTGTGAGAAGTTTTCTTATTATTTTCTGTGTTTTATGACTTGAAGCGACGAGTTGAACAATGAAAGTTAATAATGTTCTATGTTAGCATGTTAGCTCCACGCTGCGTTGTATTGATTAGATCATTGGAAGGAGGTTTTTTTGAAATTCAGAATTGTTGGACCCTCATCCTGAATGTGATTATTTTATAAGCTTGCCGTATTTAAAACACATGACGGATCATCTAAACAATAAATGGAGGGAATGTTTATTTTTGCTCTCTTTTATATGTTTTTAACTTTTAAGTTCTTTACGTGTCGTGAAGAGACTAAATATCTCATCCCGGCTAAATAAAGGTTGAAAAAATAGACCCAGGAATAGATTTAACGTTCCCTCGTCTTCTGCTCTCAGCGTCGTATTGTTTTAATGTTTCGATGCTTTTACTAATGGATGGAAATCAATGAGCACGTCCATAACGCGCTGAGAGATCCATCAGTTTCATGTTCTTGTTGTTTGATCATGAAACTTAAATGTGGAATCATCGTTATACCGCGATGGCACTTTAATAGAAAGAAGAATGAAGCTTTTAAAGGTTTTATCACATAGAGAAAGATGGAAGTCTGACCTTCTCCTCTCTCCTCTCTCCTTCTCTTCTGTCCTTCTCCTCCAGCTCAACTCCTGAAGTCCACGGATCTCGGCCGCCACAGTCTCCTCTACCTGAAAGAGATCGGGAATGGCTGGTTCGGGAAGGTAAGCCCCTCCCAGGAAATGGCCGACACGCCGATCTCACCTGTAAACGCCTGAACGCATGTCTCAGTGGGCAGAGATGAAACTGACTTTTAGGTTTCATTGTCAGGGTAACGTAAGGTTTAGACACGCAGGCGGATGCATCCGGTCATTTTTCAAAATAAAAGCTCTTTCCGTTTTTTTTTTCATGACATTTTTTCCATTCATTGTTTCTGTTACCGGCTGGTGACCGCTGCTTTAAAGGACACACTCTTATAGGACACACTCTTGTAGGACACACTCTTATAGGACACACTCTTGTAGGACACACTCTTAGAGGACACACTCTTAGAGGACACACTCTTAAAGGACACACTCTTAGAGTACACACTCTCAAAAGACACACTCTTAAAGGACACACTCTTAAAGGACACACTCTTAGAAGACACACTCTTAGAGGACAGACTCTTAAAGAACACACTCTTAGAGGACACACTCCACTCTGTGAATGAGACTGCAGGCTGAGCCGCGTGCTTCTATACAACCAGATAACATGTTGTTGTTCTCTCCCTCCTCCGTCTCTCTCCAACTGTTCACTCATGAATGCTCACTCGTCCTCTCCATCCTTGTGTGCCTTCACTGGGTATGTCCATCCTGTGTGTGTGTGTGTGTGTGTGTGTGTGTGTGTGTGTGTGTGTGTGTGTGTGTGTGTGTGTCTGTCTGTCTGTCTGTCTGTCTCTGGATCCTCTCCCCTGACCCCCGCATGCCGCTTCACGTCTTTGTGTTGGTCGCTTCCTCTCCATGCTCTGCGATGTTGTTGTTGTGCGTGCGTTGTGTTGTTTGTGTGTCTATGTGTGTCTTCCTGTGCGTGTACACGTGTCTCTCTGCCTGCAGGTGCTGCTGGGGGAGGTGAAGTCGGGCCTGAGCTGCACGCAGGTGGTGGTGAAGGAGCTGAGAGCCAGCGGCAGCGTGCAGGAGCAGATGCACTTCCTGAAGGAGGCGCAGCCGTTCCGGTAGTTATTCACTCATTCACTCATTCACTCATTCACTCCTCTCTCCTGTCTGTCCTGTGAGTGGTATAAAGTTACTCATACATACATCTACTTTCAATTTTGCTTATTTTTTTATTTTTTATCTCTAAAAAAAAAATTCTAAAAAAAAGTTCTCTAAAAAAAATGCTCTAAAAAAAAGTTCTCTAAAAAAAATGCTCTCCAAAAAAAATCTCTAAAAAAAAGTTCGCGAAAAAAATGCTTTCAAAAAAAATCTCTGAAAAAAAGTTCTCTAAAAAAATGCTCTCCAAAAAAAAACTCTAAAAAAAAATTCTGAAAAAAAGTTCTCGAAAAAAAATCTCGAAAAAAAAATCTCGAAAAAAAGGTCTTTAAAAAAATGCTCTCAAAAAAAAATCTCTAAAAAAAAAAATTCTGAAAAAAGTTCTCTAAAAAAATGCTCTAAAAAAAATTCGAAAAAAAAGTTCTCGAAAAAAAATGCTCTCAAAAAAAATCTCTAAAAAAGTTCTCTAAAAAAATGCTCTCAAAAAAAAAAATCTCTAAAAAAAAAATTCTGAAAAAAGTTCTCTGAAAAAATGCTCTCAAAAAAAAAATCTCTAAAAAAAAAATTCTGAAAAAAGTTCTCTAAAAAAATGCTCTCAAAAAAAAACCTCTAAAATAGTTCTCTAAAAAAATGCTCTCAAAAAAAAAACTCTAAAAGAAAAATTCTGAAAAAAGTTCTCTAAAAAAATGCTCTCAAAAAAAAACTCTAAAAAAAAAATTCTGAAAAAAGTTCTCTAAAAAAATGCTCTCCAAAAAAAAATCGCTAAAAAAAAATTCTGAAAAAAAAGTTCTCGAAAAAAAATCTCGAAAAAAAAAATCTCGAAAAAAAGTTCTTTAAAAAAATGCTCTCAAAAAAAAAATCTCTAAAAAAAAAAATTTCTGAAAAAAGTTCTCTAAAAAAAATTCCAAAAAAAGTTCTCGAAAAAAAATGCTCTCAAAAAATAAAATCTCTAAAAAAAAGTTCGCGAAAAAAATGCTCTCAAAAAAAATCTCTAAAAAAGTCCTCTAAAAAAATGCTCTCAAAAAAAAAAATCTCTAAAAAAAAAAATCTGAAAAAAGTTCTCTGAAAAAAATGCTCTAAAAAAAAATTTGAAAAAAAAGTTCTCTAAAAAAATGCTCGCAAAAAATAAAATCTCGAAAAAAAAGTTCGCGAAAAAAATGCTCTCAAAAAAAATTCGGAAAAAAGTTCTCTAAAAAAAAAACTGCGCTCTCAAAAAAAGGCGTAGTGGGCGTAGTGGGTGTAGTGGGCGTAGTGGGCGTAGTGGGCGTAGTGGGTGTAGTGGGCGTCATGTTGTTCTGTTGTCTACATTATTTTAAATGTATGAATGTATAAACCAATAAAAACTCATCCAGCAGCGCAGGTTTTGAGAAAACTTTTTTTTTTTTTGAGAGAACATTTTTTTTGATAGAGATTTTTTTAGAGCAAATTTAGGTTTGGAGCATTTTTTTTAAGCGTTTTTTTTTTTGTTGAGAGCAAATTTCTTGTTTTTAGACACAAATCTACCTTCATACATACCTCCTCCTCTCCTCTTCCTCTCCTCTTCCTCTCCTCTTCCTCTCCTCCTCTTCCTCTCCTCCTCAGCTCCCTGCAGCATCCTGCTCTGCTGCAGTGTTTGGTTCAATGCACTGAGGTCACTCCGTACCTGCTGGTGATGGAGTTTTGTCCGCTGGTGAGTAAAAGAAACACACATATATATATATATATATATATATATATATATATATATATATATATATATATATATATATATATATATTTATATTTATATTTCTTTTTATTCTTATTTATTCTAACACAAAGAGGTGGGTGACTCTTGGCCCCATTAAGCGCAGCACATAGACAACACCGCCCTCCAGTGGCCAGAGGCTGCAACACACACACACACACACACACACACACACGCTCATGCACACACACTCATATAGATGTGTGTTTAATCTTCCGTGTCCAGGGGGATGTGAAGGGTTACCTCCGGAGCTGCAGGACCTCAGAAGCCATGACCCCTGACCCCCTGGTCCTGCAGCGGATGGCCTGTGACATCGCCTCGGGGCTCCTGCACATGCACAAGCACAACTTCACGCACAGGTAGCGAGCGAGTTCACGCTACTCGATCTCGCAGCTAGGGTCTTTTATCGGTCGGCTTCCTGCTTGTTGGCCGCTTCCTGGAACAATATCCTGGTGCTGCCTGAGTGCTGCTTCCTGACTCCAGCATCAGTGATTTTGTTGCAGGCGGTGAGCCTCGTCTCCACGGCGAGTCAGAGCCTCTGATGTGTGTCCTCTCCTTGTTGTCAGCCAGTGTTTGTGCCTCGAGGAATACGACCGCCCGGCTTGTGTTGTGTGTTGGTGAACGCTAATAAAGATGTGTAACGGCTGTTCCTCCTCTTTGTGGCCAGCGACCTGGCGCTGAGGAACTGCTTGCTGTCCGCCGACGTCTCCGTGAAGATTGGAGATTACGGCCTGGCCCAGAACAAGTACAAGGTCTGTTCCTCACACAAAGAACATCAATTTACTAAGATACATATACATATAAGAAGTATTTTATTATTTTTATTTCGGGGGAAAAAATAGATGAGAAAGTGCATGTGATAACCACTCAGTACAGACAATTCACACAAAAAAAAGCAAGCTAAGCTAGTTTATGCTAGCTTCATGCTAATGCTGAGCTATTTAATCTACGAAAAGATGAAGCATTTACTCCACTCACGTGAGTTTCTCCAGATTTGACAAATTATACAATTTAAATAAATAAAAAATTTGAAAAAAAAAAGTTGTTTAGTTTTGCATTGATCAGCTGACATGAAATATGTTTTTAAAAATAATAATAATAATAATTCTCTCGTCTGCCCGTCAGGATGATTACTACACGACGTGCGATCAGATGAGCGTGCCGCTGCGCTGGATAGCTCCAGAGCTCGTGGACGAGGTTCATGGGAACCTGCTGGTGGCGGAGCAGACGCAGCACAGCAACATGTGGTGGGACACACACACACACACACACACACACACACGCAGATGCAAACACAAAAAAACTCATCTCTGCAGTGATGAAGTTCCTCACTGTGACCAAAAACCTGAAGGAAGCCTGATAATAAAACACTATCAAGCAGCTGGATAAAGTATTTGTACTTCAACTAGTATTTGTACTCGTTCTGTTCGCTGTCCTTCTGTCTCACGGCGTCCATGTCCTCCCTCCCGTGTCTCAGGTCTCTGGGCGTCACCATCTGGGAGTTGTTTGAGTTGGGCAACCAGCCCTACAGGCACTACTCTGACCGGCAGGTGCTGACCTACGCCGTGCGCGAGCAGCAGCTGCGACTGCCCAAGCCGCTGCTCAAAGTGCCGCTTGCCGAGCGCTGGTGAGAACCGAACCCATGTGGGAACACCGTGGCAATGGAGTAGATCCTCATCGCTTCCTGCAGATTCTAATCATCCCTTTGTCTTTCTCTTTCCGCCTGGGCTCCTCAGGTACGAGGTGATGCAGTTCTGCTGGCTGCAGCCCGAGCAGAGACCCAACGCAGAGGAGGTGCACCTGCTGCTCAGCTACCTGTGCGCTAAGGGCGCCAGCGAGGCCGAGGAGGACTTCGAGCGGCGCTGGAACTCCCTGCGTCCCAACACCGTGTTTGACGGCCACCGCTGCGCCTCGGCGATGCCGCGGGATCGCGCCCCCTCGACCTCCTCCTCTTCCTTCCCCCTCCTCGAGCAGTTCTCGACCGGCGACGGCTACCACTCGGAGTCCGGGGACGACGTGCTCACGGTCACGGAGACCAGCCGCGGCCTGAACTTCGAGTACAAGTGGGAGCAGGCCCGAGCGGACCAGCCGTACGGAGCGCCGGACGCCCTCGGCGCCCCGGGCCAGATCGACCGCCATCGCCACCAGGAGGCGTTTTACCCCCCCGGGGGCATCGTGGGCGGCTGCCCCATGGAGAGCCTGAGCTACGGACTTTCTCCTTCTTACTACCAGGGGAAACACCTCCACGCTCCGGGCATACTGCCCGTCCTCAGTGCCCACAGCCCCTCGCTGAGCAGCGAGTACTACATCCGCATCGAGGAGCCGGTGGACTGCAACATCGATCTGGACTACACCATGTGCTCCTACAGCCCCGACTACCAAGGCAGCAGCGGGAGCTTTCTGACTGGGAGCGCCGACTCAGGCGAGTGCATGGGCTGCCCGTCACAGACCAAGGACCCGGGTCCCTTTTGGTCGGCGGACATCCGCAAGGTGGACATGTACGACTCGAACGACTCGAGTCCCGCTATCTCCCTGACGATGGAGCCCCTCTTGGGGCAAGCGTTGGACGGTAGCCCGCTGCGACCCTGGGAGTCCAGCCACTATGTGTCCTATAAAGACAGAGACGGGGGCTACTACTACGAGCACTCGCCCCCTCTGGGGATGGACCGCTATCTGATCGGACGCCGGTCCTCCAGTGAGCGCCACCAGGAGAGCTGGGGGTCCAGGAGCCTGCGCCAGGCCTTGGGTGAGTTGGAGAGATCCCCCGCCGTGAACAGTGCATCTGAACAGGCCTACAGAGACGCGTACCTGGACATGAGCCAGGCCTCCGTCATCGGGAAGAACGTGACGGGCGGCTACTACGACATGATGGGGTCCCTGAGGAAGACGATGCCCGGCCACGGCGGCCACTCCGTCAGCATCGACATGGAGACGGAGGGGGCGCTCTTCATCGGGCACCGAGACAGCGACACGGAGGAGGAGGAGGAAGAAGAAGAAGAGGACATATTTGTGGAGAGGCACACCTGCAACACCTGGCCTTCAAAACACCGCCACGGCGGCGCCGGTCACCACAGACGCGCGAGCCACAGCTGCAGACAGGACGCGTACGTGGACTTCCACTACACGATGCCGAGCACAGACATCGAAGACTCCTGGCCGGAGGAGCACAGCCTGGCCTTCCACTCTCTTCCCAAACCCGTCGACTATCTCGAGCCCCACCAGGCCAAAGACAACAGCGCCTGCCTGAGCCTGAGCAAGCGTCACGCGGCGGTGCCCTCGGACGACCGCGACGCCTACATCTACCTGTGCCACGAGGGCGAGACTCAGGTGCCGGCATCCGGAGAGTGCCGCCACTCGCTCTTTGCGGATCCGCTCACAGGCTCGCTGGTCGGAAACAACAGCTACGGTCACGGCTACGGGCACGGCTACGGCTACATGGGCGACAAGGCCGTCGACGTCCAGAGCAACGACGAGATGATCAATCTGTCGCCGGCTCCAGGGGGCCCCGTGGTGGCCAAACCCTCCTCCACGAAGACCGAGGACGGCGGCAGAGAGCAGTGTGTCGACCTGGCGGCCGACGAAGCGCTCTTCAGAGACAAGAGGGAGGATGCAATCAAAGAAAATCCAATCGTGCAAAAGCCGCCAGAGCCTAAAATAGAAGAGGTGACCCTGACCATGAGTGCGACCACTCCGCCCCCGGATGACAACATGCACGTGATGGTGGCCCTCACCGACCCGCCGTCCGAGTTGAGTCACACCGGCGACAGCGGCGTCGAGCGCGGAGGCTCCAGCGTGAGCCTCGCCGACATCCTCGACTGCAGCGACGACGACGACATCACGGACGACATCACGGACGTCACCTCGGGCATCTTCGCAGACGAGTCCAGCGAGCTGAGCGCCTCTCCTGCCTTCAAGTCGCTGCAGAAGCAGACGGGGACTCCCGACTCCATGGAGTCCATGGATCAGCCGTCGGCGGCCGGGTCTTGCGAAGGCTTCAGCCCCGCGACCTCCCACCCGTCCAGCTCACCCAAAGCTATGGACAGCGGCTACGACACGGAAAATAACGAGAGCCCCGAGTTCGTACCCAAAGAGCCTCATGAAGGCCGCGAACAACCTCTTGGAAATCCTCCGCTTCATACGAAGATGGACGAGGAGGAGCAGGAAGTCGACGGCGAAGCGAAGAGAGAGGCCGAACCGCCATCGGGTGAAGATTCGGCCTCAGGAGCCTCGCAGGCCGGCGACCACGACCTTCTACCGCTCAACGAGGAGACTCCGTACAGAGACTCGGCCTACTTTTCGGACTACGAGAACGAAAGGCAGTCCAGGGACGAAGGGGAAGAACCGACAGAGAGAGTGAGCGATGAGGACAATGTTGAAAAGGATCAACGCACGGGGGAAAGGAAGGGCGAGAAAAGAAAGAACGAGGAGGCGGAGGAGCTAAACGACGCCGTCGTGAACAAAGACATTAACCTTGACGCGAAACACGTGTCAACAGACTCGTCACCTCTGCTGGAGATCGATGCATACTTGACTGAAGAGCGGGAGCAGGATGAGATGCCGGGGCTCCAGGCCGAGCCCTCGGAGGGGGGGCTGGACGAATGGCCCTCCCAGGAAGAGAGCTCGTCCCTCGGGGACTGGGCGGCGGAGGTGGTGGGCGCCATGGAAGAAGCCCTCGGCGCCCTGAACGGAGATCGCACCTCCGACATTAAGGACGAGGAGGAAGAGGAGGAAGAGGAGGAAGAAGAGGAAGATGCAGAAGACTCTGTTCTGGAATTTGAATTGACAGAGGAGCCAGAGGTCAAGGCGATTCCAAACAGACCTTCGGGGACGTCGGGTGAACCCTCGCACACTTTGCCCAAAGACGAGGTGGCCTTGCAGCACGCGGCCAGCGCCCGCCGGTTCTCCTCGTCGTCTCCTCCGCCTCCGGCCGCCCCGCCGCCTCCGCTGCCGGCCGCGCCCACCGAGTGCCGAGGGCCCGCGGCCGGCGGGGAAGAGGACGGCGACACCGACGACAGCGACGAGTCGGACGAGGAGCTGCGGATCTACAGCGTGCAGGAGCAGAGCGGCGGCGAGGAGAGCGAGGACGAGTGCTACCCGGTGCCCATCGTGGTGAGCGACGGCGGCGGCGAAAACTACAAGCTGCGCAGCCTCCTCAGGGCGCCCAGGGTGCCCACCCTGCCCACGGAGGAGCGCCCGGAGGAGGAGCCGGACTGCAAGAAGAAGACGGTGTCCTTTTTCGACGACGTCACCGTCTACCTGTTCGATCAGGTGAGCGGCAGAGAGATTATCTTCACGCGGTTTAAAAGCAGCTCGGCTTGGGGTCACCTAAACTTAATTATTATTGTTATACAATAATAAACAAGACTTTAATCAAGTCTGCCAGACAGCAAACGACAGACAATGTAAACTATTTTTTTAAAATAGATGCATATAAAAAATAAACATTTCTAGCTGTGTTGTTTCTCTCTCATCTGCACCATGTATCTGTATATATGAAAAGAAGAAGCTTAAAAAACAACAAAAACGTGCAACTGAAGCGCATGCACACTTACTATCTCATAGTAATTATGATTTACCATGGGTTTATTTTCATTATCACAGCCACATTTCCATTAAATTGTCTTTTTTATTGGTGTAAATGAGCTCCCATCAGCAAAGATTGCATACATCAGGAGAGTAATATGACTTAATGCTAGTTTCGCTAATACGTTAGCCGTAACAATCTGGAAAGCCGGTGGAGTCGTAGAGTCCGTGTATCCGTCAGCTCTCTTTGATTTAAAGTGCATCTCACGGTTTCATCTTCTTCTTCTCCTCTAGGAAAGTCCGACTAAAGAGCTGTCCGAGCGCGACTTCCCTCTCGGAGCGGAGGCTCAGAGTTCCCGGAGCAAATCCCAAGAAAGGCTCAACGCCTCGGACGACTCCTCGGACGGGAACGTCTCAGAGGAGAGTGAGTACAGGCAGAAACGCCGCCGACGTGAACACAGAGATGAAACATGAACCTGAATGTCTCCATGTGGTGGTCTGCTCCCAGGTGCAGGGTACGAGTGGGAGGACGACTTCCCGCTGCTCCCTCTGGCCACGTCCTCCACCCCCAAGGCGCCGGACCCCAAACCGGCCGCGGCGTTCTCCCGCTTCACCGTCTCCCCGTCCAGCGTGTCGCGCTTCTCCATCACGCACATCTCCGACTCCGACATGGACTCCGCGGGAGGTGAGTGTCACAACATCGCGTAGAAACACGGACAAATCTGTTATTCCCTTTCTGGCGTACTGGCCCATTGAAGATGCAAATGTTGTCGCCGCAAACTGAATTACAGTGAAAACATACGCTGCTGTTCAAAAGGTTTGGGGTTCACTTGGAAATGTCCTTATTTTTCAAAGAAAAGCACTGTTTTATTTCAATGAAGATAACATGAAATGAATCATAAATACACTCTAAACATTGCTAATGTGGTGAAAGACTATTCTAGGTGAAACGTCTGGTTCTTAATGAAATATCTACATCGTGTGTAGAGGCCCGTTTCCAGCAGCACTCCAGAGTTCTGATGGTACTTTGTGTTTGATCATCGCCTTAAAAGACTAATGGATCAAAAAATAATTTAAAAAAAATTAGGACCAAAAAAAAAGAAGAAAAATTAGGACAAAAAAAAAGAATTTGGGGGAAAAAAATGGACCCACTTCCCCCCTCCCAAAAAAAAATAGGGACAAAAAAAAAATTCTTCTTTTTATTGATAAAAGTTAAGCAAAAAAAAAAAAAGGCTTTTTTTTTTTGGTCCAAATTTTTTTTTTTGTCCTAATTTTTTTGCTGTTTTGCGGAAATGGGCTTCCTTAAAAAATCCTTAAATTTTTTTTTTTTAAACCCTTGAAAACCCTTAAATCATTGAAAACCCTTAAAAACCCATTAACCCCCTTGAAAACTCTTGAGAATCATTAAAAAAACTTTAGAAACCCTTAAAAAATACTTACAATGTTTTAAGAAAAACCTTAAAATCGATTTTAAGCTGGGGAAAGAAGCTATAAAACTGTTCTTCTTTTGAGCTCGTTGAGGATCTGGAGCTTCACATTGTGGTTCATTAAACTCTTAAAATAAGAAGAGAACTTTCATGTGAAACTCTGCAGTCTGTTCTTGGTCTTAGAGATGAAGGATGTTGATGAAGTGAAGGATGTTGATGAAGTGAAGGATGTTCATGAAGTGAAGGATGTTGATGAAGTGAAGGATGTTCATGAGGGAACTTGTGTCTGTGTGAAGTTCTTGAGCGGTGGTTCATGGTGGTTCATGTCGTATCTTCACCTTCTGGCTCTGGTTCTGTCTCCTGCAGGAAGCAGCGAGGACGGAGACAAAGAGTGACGCGCCGCTTCTGCCCGACGACAACGATGACGACAACGACAACGACGACGACAACGACGACGACAACTCGCCGCTAGCATGACTTCTGATTCATTTATTTTTTAGGAACACAAAGACAGTGCCTCTTGCCGCCCCGTGGACACTTTTAAAAAAGGTCCGACTTACCGACCTGAGCTGTTTTAGAATGCTGAAAAAAGAGAATGGTTAATATATATAAATATATATATGTGTATACAGTTTACAGAATATTAATATATCCTGTATGTAAGGTGTAAAGAATCTGTGACAGCAGGAAGGAACTTTGAATTGTGCATATTTTTCAGATCAAAGAGACACAATAGAAGAACAGACCCGATCACGTTCGCCACCTTTCACCTGTTAGTTTACGATGAGAAGCTCCTGGACGCTGACGGTCAGACTGGTCAGACTGGTCAGACTGGTCAGACTGGAGTCATTGAAGACGTCCACTTTTTAGAACACGCCTCCACAGACTTTGTACTTTTCAGGAAACTGCTTGACTTGTCTTAATAAATCTCCAGGAGAATCCTTTAGGTATCACCAGTAATATAATGTTGACGAAGGGACTTCCACGCGGTGTCAGGATGCTTCAGCTGATGGAACCTGGACAATGTGAGTATTCTTTTGTATCCGGACCACTACTGTACCGCTGGACGAGCACGAGGCTCCGGCCGGAGCGCCATCTTTGTTATCAACACCCGGCACAACGCGGACGACCGTCGCTCCGACGTTTAAAGTAGAGACACAAGGAGAGACACACACAGTCAGGGAAACCTTTATCTTCACGTCTGGACCGCCACATAAAAAACAATAGTCCTCTAATAATAATGACGTAATGCAATATGGAAGGAATCCTTATCACAAAACATGTCATATTGTTTTTTACATTATTGAACAACACTCGACACGTCAGGGTCCAAAGATCACGTGAACCCAACGAGCAGTTTATTAATATTCACCAGAGATATTCATCATCGTGTTGCCAACGTTTCTGAACACAAACGGTATTAAAAAAAGCTGTTGAATAAATCATATTTCGTCTGGACACACGCGTGTTCCTGCGTCTGTAAATCTGCACATTATTTCTCAGCTTCTGCTCGCCGGCCGTCGCTTCGTTCCCTCGTTCTGTATTTGGGTTCAAACGAGAAAGAAAGAAGATCTGAGCGGCGACAGAGAGATTTAACGAGCCGTGATCACGTGGCCTTCTGTGCGCGTCGATGGGAGGAAGTGACCTTTGACCTCTGACCTTTGACCTTGAGGGCTGCCGCTCGTCTTCAGTATCCTGTAACGGTCGAGGCGGTCCGGAGGGTTTGCATCAGCTTGAGGAGCGTGGAGGAGGAAACGCTCCCCGTCTGGCGTTCATTGTCGCTGCCAAAGAGAAGTCGTGTTGCGTTCAGGAGCCGCCGGCGTTTTTACCACAAAATGGAGACGACGAGAAGCTTCGGCCGAGAAAGAGAACAAGAAGGTTTTGGTTCTGAGGCTGTTGGTTGGACCTCGTCACATCTTTACGTTCTGTACCTTCTATCAAATATGAATAAAGTCTGTTTTACACATCTTAAGATATCAGAGTATTCTCTATGAAATGATTTTCATAACAAACTTAACGCTTCACTTCTCACAGATACTCGTTACACACAGAGCTATATTTTATATGAAGTTAAAAATATAGCAAATAGTTACGTTAAGAAAATAATACTTTTAATTGTTTTTTGCAAAATATATTTAGTTTTTTTCCTTTTTCTGTGCACTATCATAAACCAATATACCAGTA
Source organism: Clinocottus analis (assembly GCF_023055335.1). Taxonomy (NCBI): domain Eukaryota; kingdom Metazoa; phylum Chordata; class Actinopteri; order Perciformes; family Cottidae; genus Clinocottus; species Clinocottus analis. Next base: position 483,149 of record NW_027176198.1, on the reverse strand, counting down.
ACACATATGAACTTATTACCAATGTTCCCAGGTTCTGTGTATGATTTACCTTTTTAAATGATTCAAGTATACTTTATAATTAAGGAGATAATCTGAATTAAATTAAACATTTGGATTTTCAGTGTTTGATGGCATATCTTTATTTTCATGCCATAAACTTTACTACAACTTTATTTTAAGACATACTTTACTATTAATATTTTATGCTATACTTTTCTTTAACATTTCTATTAAAACCAGGATGTTTCATGACAGCTGCTCCTTCAGGTCACGTGACACAACCTCAGCTTGATTCTTTATTCTTTATTAAAATTGGAAAAAAAACAATCAAATGACACAACGTGTGTGTCGAGTCGTGTTTGTATTTAATTAGTTGTGATGTTTTTACACTGATGCAGGTTTTTATGTTACAGCCACGCCCAGAAGCAGCAGGCGGCGTCGCCCCCTGGTGGCCGACAGAGGCGCTGCAGCTTTAACACAATGATCCCTCCATCAAGATGTGAAGTTAAACGAGACTGGAGTCTTTTCCAGGTTTTAAATGTACAACACTTTGAACTTTGAGAGAGAGATAGAGAGACAGAGAGAGAGACAGAGAGAGAGAGAGAGAGAGAGAGAGAGATCTCATTTACAGTTTTAACAGAAGGCCTCAGCTCAGTCTAAACAACCTGCATCAGTGTAATCCTGATTTATCGTCTCAGTGTTTTCAACGTCATCTTAAACATGAAAAGGCAAATATGCAATCACAAACTTTTAGATTTCTCTTTTGAAGACGATCTCTCAAACTGCTCGTTCACATTATTAATAATCAAACATCAAATCAGTGTAAAGTGAGAACTGGTGCTTCATTCCTGCTTCTAGTGATGATTAAAGATCTGCTGAGTGAACACAGAGGAACACAGTGGAGATATACGCAGCGGCTCGTCACTCGTCTGGTTTCTCTGAGGCGTCTCCATCAACGTCCTGGAGAGGAGGAGGAGGAGGAGGAGGATGAGAGGAGGAGAGAAGAGAAGAGGAGGAGAGAAGAGGAGGAGAGGAAGAGGAGAGAGGAGGAAGAGAGAGTCCAGCTGGAAGCTGCTGAGCGGCTTCTCTCTCCGGCTGCCGACCCCGAGAGTCCAGCTGGCACGGTCACGACCCGACAACCCGCCGGGTCCACGAGTCCAAGCAGAGCAGAGACGCCGCAGAGGGAAACTTCAGAGATCACTAAGGAATCACTTCTTTCTGTTACTTCACGTCTCTAAGACGAGAGAGTTCACGGCCCTGCTGGGGTCAGAGGTCAGTACTCGGCCTGCGGGGTCGAGGCCTTCTCCAAGGAGTCGTAGTGACCTTCGTCAGGCAGGTCTTCCTCCACCTCTTCCTCCTTCTTCTCCTCCTCTTCATCAGAAAGCCGCGGTTTGGCCGGCGCCTCCACGTCCGGCTCGAAAGGAAGATGCATGCTGGGAGGAAAAACGACAAACAAAAATTGTATTTTTTTATTAAAAATATATATATGAAAAAATAAAATAATTTTAAAGGTAAAAAAGCACTCAGGATGAAACTTTTTTTTGCAACAGTTGAAAAATAAATCATACACAAAAAAAGGTGGTAAAGTTGAGCGTGATGCTGAAACATGCAACAGGTTTCTGAAACGACGTTATGATGACATCACACACACACACACACACACACACACACACACAAATAATAATAATAATAATAATAATAATAATAATAATTGAGGTGGAAGGAACCCGAAAAGCAGCCGACCGTCACCCAGAGCAGACATGACAGTGAAGCGTTTTTTCTGTGAGGACAGGAAACAGGAAACAGGAAACAGGAAGTGCTGCATGAGCAACCAGAGCTCACCTGGAGGCTCCGGGTCACTAGAAGCGAGCGGAACCGGGCGCTGAGCTGAGAGGCAGAGGCAACGTTCAGGATCTTCATGGAGGTCCATTTGTGGCTTTTTTACCCAAACAAAGGTCTCGTTTTAAGTAAATTATCTCGAAATCTTTACTCTCTGATAAAAAAAATACATTCTGAAAAAATTTTTTTTCTCAAAACTAAAATTTGCTCTCAAAAAAAAAAACGCTCTCAAAACTAATTTTTTTTTTTTTTAAATTTTGCTTAAAAAAAAAAGCTCAAAAAAAAGAGAAATTTTTTAAGAGCAAATTTTAGTTTTGAAACTTTATTTTGAGAGCAAAGATTTTGAGATAATTTACTTGGGTAAAAAAAGACACAAATTTACCTTCATAGATCTTCTTTATCTTATATTATTATACATATTTACTATAAACACTCTTAACGAGGCTTTACTCGAATTTATAACTTTAAACAAGTTGAGATCGATATGAAAATGATTCAAGTGAACAATGAGACGCTGAGCATCAGAACGTCTGCTGAAGTAACACAACAGTAACACAACGTTAGCGTTTCATTAATTACTGTTTAAATGTTTTAGAGACGTGAAAAGAAACCAGACGAGGAAACACTGAAACCACCACACAGGCATGTAAACAACAACAACACAGTAAACAAATCACTATGACATTGATATGCTGTGATGACACACACACACACACACACACACACACACACACACACACACACACACACACACACACAGTAGAAGAAGGTACCTTATAGCAGCAGCGAGAGGCCAGCGGGGAGCAGGTCAGGTATGATGCAGCGTTACTACTGGACAACACACACACACACACACACACACACACAGAGACAGACACACACAGACACACACACTCACACTCACACACACACACACTAGTAGCAGGGTCAGATGGTCCCGACACAGGAAGCCGGTGGTTAAAGCGTTAAAGTGAGTGAAGCTTTTAACTTACTCTAAATACTCTAAATACTTTAAAATAAACTTTTATCTACAAGTTTAAAACAAAATAAAGCAGAAAAAAATACACGTTTGGTCTCATAAAAGATTTAAAACACAAAAGGAAGAAACTCTGAAACATTTCAGTGAACATCAAGATGGAAGTCTGGGGGCAAAAACAATAAAAACTATCTTCTTTACATCTTTTAGTTCGTAAGAGTCGGGTTACAACAGAGGAGCCTCAGAGGGGCGGGGCCACGCAGAGGAGACTTAAAGGGGCGGGGCCACCCAGAGGAGACTTAAATAGAGGCGGGGCCACGCAGAGGAGCCTCAGAGGGGCGGGGCCACACAGAGGAGACTTAAAAAGGGGCGGAGCCACGCAGAAGATCCTAAAAAGTGTGCCATACTTAAAAAGAGGCGGAGCCACCCAGAGGAGACTCAGAGGGGCAGGGCCACGCAGAGGAGCCTAAAAAGGGGCGGAGCCACGCAGAAGATCCTAAAAAGGGGCGGGGCCACACAGAGGAGCCTAAAAAGGGGCGGGGCCACACAGAGGAGCCCCCCCCCCCCCTGACTGAAAACAAGTCTTTCCCTTCAGGTAATGTGACACCTCGTTTGAATCTCTGGATCCAGAAGTGCGTCGGCATATTTATTAAAGACAATAACATTGCCATAAAAAAGTAAAGTAATGCAATATGTCTGAATGTGCAGAAATATTTTATGATTTATTCATGAACTAACAGAATTATTTATTATTTTAAAAATTAAATCAAAATTATTTATTAGGAAAAAGAAATGTCAGACTAAACAAAGAGACGTCTTCTAGTTGATTTATTAGAATTGACAATAAAAAGATCACAGAAGAAAAGAAAAAGCAGCACATCCTCACAGTCGAGAACGTTTAGCGGTTCAGTGACGACGTCACGAGTTCCTGCACTGAACCGAATCCAGCCTCCACACACACACACACACACGGAGCACTGTGTGTGTGTGTGTGTGTGTGTGTGTGTGTGTGTGTGTGTGTGTGTGTGTGTGTGTGTGTGTGTGTCCTCAAAGGCAAAACATTACAGTAGGTTTGTTCACAGAAAGTCAGAAATAGAAGATTATTACTTTCATAAGGTGCGTTTTTTTTTTCTTGGTCACAAACCGATCATAGATACTTTCATGACGTATGGCACACGTATGTACAGAAACATCACACCTCCGCTCACAGATTATAAACATGTACAGTCACGTGGTGACACACGGCCTCTCGCCTCAGAGGAATACAAAACCTCACAGCATGAAAAGGTACAAGTATTGGCAGATACTGAACGACGCAGTAAAATATTGATTGTAATGCTGTTTTTTTAGGTTTTTTTTTTACACAAATAATAATCCTCTGTAGGATCAACATCATTGATTTCACACACGCCTGATTTACAAATCCTTTACGTGGTCATTCCAGATGGAGCGCTCCTGTGGGAAAAGTAGGTTTTCCTTTGCTGGGAGGAAAAATATATAATCACCCCAGCAATGTGTAAAAGAAATGTACATGCATGAAAGACGAGCAAGAAATACATTCTCCTCAAGAAAACCACGTCCGTCACGTGGAGTCAGAGTCCGTTCAGGAGGGGGAGGGGGGATCAAGCCTCTTCCTCGCATTGATTGACTCGGGGTGTATTGCCGTAGAAGGGAGGAAGGGGTGGGGGGGAAGGGGGCGGGGCTTGGCTCCTGTCCTATCGCATCGTCTGGCTGAGTCTGTCTGTCTGTCCTCACACTGTGGAAATCAACTTGACCTCTGAGGAGCTGTGGACACAAGAGAGGGAGAGGCGTCCAGCCGGCTGCAAACACCACCAGCACCACCAGGAGAAACCACGACGCTGCTCCCACGGCAGACACACACACACACACACACACACACACACACACACACACACACACACACACACACACACACACACACTAGAGCAGGGTTCACACGCATCCTGACACATGGATTCACTTAACCTTTAACCCAATTTTCACAACTTTTAACCCAATTTTCACTTTGGGTATTTTATTTTTAAGGATTTTTCCAGGCATGGAAATATCCATTATAAATTCCAGGACTTTCCAGGTTTTCAATGACTGTATGAACCCTGCTAGAAGCTCCACTTGACCCGACCCCTGACCTCACACCAACCTCTAATTGAATTAAACCCGGCAGAAACACACAAAAAAAACTTAAAAATCATGCTTAAGACAGAAATAAAATATTACCATAACAATAAAATAGCCTATAATTTAATCTATCTTATCTTAAAAGGAAACAGAGGTCAAACGGTGCCGTGCAGGAGGAGCTGAACATTCCTCCAACAGCAGAACAAACACTCAGCGTGCTCAAACCCCACAGAAAAGGAAACCTGTATATATAAATATACATTAATATTACGAGTGGCTCTTACCTCGTGGGGAAGCGGGGCTCGTACTCTTCAACTCCTTGCTGGAAACACAAAAACAGATGATATTTAGTCACTCAGTTCATTTTGAACCGACAATAAATAGTTTTGAAACAGAAGAAGCTGAGCCGGCAGCGGCCAGCAGGTGGCAGCAAACACAACACAACAGGAACCTTAAGGCTCCTCCTGCAGCAGGAGACTGAACTGTCACTGAAACCTGTAATATAAAGGATATAATACCGCCTTTCATTTTAAAATACCCAAATGAACCGCATATTAAAAAATGCTTCTGTGTCCAGACACAGCTGTGACTTGAAACCAGATGAATCTTCTTTTGAACCGAGCGTTGACTCGTCCTGGAGGACGAAGCGACCTCCTCCAGCGGCAGCAGAGCTTTCTGCTCCTGAAGGCAGCGAGGCGGAACAACGGTTTAAGTTGCTGCGGCTGCCGAGCAATTAAGCGTCGCCCACACGGTGACGCTCCAGGTGAGGCGTGGGAGGAGACGATGGAGCCTTCTTGAACAAATTAACCCGCCTCCTCCTTCATCACGGCTGCCTCCTCCTCCTCCTCCTCCTCTAAACTCTCTGGGACAGACGAGTGCAGATCTGTTCCAGGTTCAGCTCGTGCGTCATGCTTGAACTCGTGTGTGGGCAGATGCCAGTGTGTGTGTGTGTGTGTGTCTGTGTGTGTCCTCCCACCCACCTGTGAGAAGCCCGGCCCGGCCACGCTGTAGGGGCGTGGCTGTCGGCCGTGCAGCGCCGCAGCGCTCTGCGCCGCCATGCGGGCGTGGACGGCGTAGTCGGGGGCGGGCAGCGCGGCGTCCTCTCGCTCCAGGAGGTTCCCCGTGCTGCTGCTCTTCCCGTGGAGGCTGGAAGACACACAGCGGGCAGCAGGTGAGGACAAGGTGGTGCGGGAGGTCAGCAGGTTACTTCCTTCTCAGCTGTGATGGGAAGCCGCACGTTGAGGTCAACAACCTGCAGAACAAACTTCAGCTGCACATACTTGTGGACTCGGAGCTGCCGCATGGAGCCGGCGTCGCCCTCAGAGACCAGCCGGGTGTAGGAGAAGGGGAACCAGCCACGCCTGCAGAGGACAGGGACAACCAGGTATGAACCAGCAGAGAAATACACCTTGAAAATGTTACGCGCCGAATATGGAGGACATTAAATGAAGATATGGGAGGAAATCTTCTTATTTTGTGGCTATAATTTAAGGTTTGTACATAAATATAAATGCAGAGTTCATACACATTGTGACCAATTGATTTCCATGACCTTGAAACCAAATTTCCATGACCTTGAAATGAAATTTCCATGACTTTTCACCAAATTTCCAGGACCTGGAAACCAAATTTCAAGGACCTTGAAACCAAATTTCCAGGACCTTGAAACCAAATTTCCATGACCTTGAAACCAAATTTCCATGACCTTGAAACCAAATTCCCAGGACCTTGAAACCAAATTTTCGTGACTTTTCACAAAATTTAGGTATGAACTTTAACTTAATGAACACATGAATCTAACACATTTAAAGGAATTTTACTATACTTTTGGAATTTAATTTTTTTCCAGGACGTTTCCAGGCCTGGAAATAACCATTTAAATTCCAACAATTCCATGACTGCATGGATCTGTTGGTGGCAGCTGGAGCAAAAGCTCAAACTGAAGTAGGCCCTTCATGAAAGGGAAACAGAAGGCGGCTCACATCCTGGTCTTCTCGTTCTCGCCGTAGTGCCACCCGTCGCGCGCCTCGGGCACCAGCAGGGTGACCACGTCGCCCTCGAAGAAGCTGAGCAGGGTGCTGTTGTCGCCGGCCGCGTGGGAGAAGATGGCCTGGACCCGGGTTCTCCCGTTCTTCTCCAGGCCCGCCGCCATGGAGCTGGACCGGGGCAGCGTGCGGGTCTCCGCTGGTTCAGAGGGAAAGGAGACGGACGGCTGTCAGTCGCCAAGATGGTGGAGTAGTGTGCAGCACGGTGAGGATATACCATGACTATACTACTCATGGTGAGGAGGTACCATGACTATACTACTCATGGTGAGGAGGTACCATGACTATACTACTCATGGTGAGGAGGTACCATGACTATAATACTCATGTCTTCATGAGAGCCGTCTGTGTTCTACATCTATTTTAGTCCTCGTCTCTCTTTTCCTTCTCTTTCCGCTCGCTGTGGCCTGTCTCTTATTAAAAGTGCACAGGTCGGGTCTCACATCAAGGAAGGTGTTTTCCAAATCAGAAACATTTATTGCCATGTAAGTTGCATGACATTAAACATATAACAATAAACATATCGCCATAGCCGTTGCACCGTCTAGTCACTGTACACTATTTTTATACTTCATAAACACTGCTTTATTTTCTAAATGATTACGCTTTACTGTTTTGCTTTGCTGAATATATTAAATTTCTGATATTTTTTATTTATATTTTCTGATATTTCTTTGTTTTTTGTGTCTCATATATACTTTGCTTTCTACTGTGACAAACAAATCCTCTGGGAAAATTCTCCTCTGGGATAAATAAAGTATAAATAAATGGGAGCATGAATATTTATATTAAATCTAGAGTAGAATATAACATTTAATTTAAAATAAAGTGCACAGACACCAGACCTTTCAGGTGGCTAAGTTCTCTTTGAGGGACTTTGATCTCATCGGTACGTTTCTAGAAAAGCAGCTGTGGTTTAAACTCCCTCCCTCCCTCGTGCTCGGTGTGTGTTCTCACTCAGGGTGGTCTTGCTCTTGGCGGGCGCCGCCTTGCGCACCGGCAGCGTGTTGGAGTAAACCTCGCCGCCGTGCCGCTGCGTCTGCGGCGCGCCGGCTTTGCCCTGCGCCACCTTCACCTCCATCCACTGCTGGTAGTCCTCTCCTCCTCCGTGAGCGCCCGCCGTGCCGTTCATCGCTCCCTCCACCCCGCCCAGCATCCTCTGCAAAGAAGACGCACATTTGTATGCAGGCAATTAAACACACACACACACACACACACACACACACACTCACTCACACACTCACACACTCACTCCGGGCTGTTGCGTAACATCCAGCAGCTCGTTAATAAGCATGAAGGTGGAGAGTGAATCTGGGTCAGCGTGTGTTTAATGAAGAGACGACCGTTGATGTGAAGAATAAACATACGCAGCGGCTACTGGGACACGAGAAGAGTTTCTCTGGCGCTTTAAGTTCGCAGATTAAATAAGTTGAGTTTGCAACACAGTTTTAATCAAGAGGAAAACTCACTGTTTCATGTGAGTGTTGAAGTTTTATTTTTTGATGTAACCAGGCCTGCAGGAGGAGCAGAGGGGGAATGTGGGGAACGAGCTAATTAGCACGTCTCGCTAACAAGTTCATTTGCATTCACAAGCGTTTCTCGAGGATGCGTTGAGTGCTCCCATGATGCAACAGGAACAGCCGGGATCAACGCCTCCCGACACATTACAGGTCTCATTAGACAGCAGTTACCTGTGTGTGTGTGTGTGTGTGTGTGTGTGTGTGTGTTTCCATATCTGTGAGGACCAACTTTTAGATTTTGCCTGGAGAGTGAAGACGTGTTTGGGTTCATTTTGTCTTCAAACTTCAGGACTTCAATGTGTGTGAATCATAAATAAATAGAAAAACATTTATGATGAGTGACATTTGAGGCGCAACACAAACCCGCTGATGGACCGCAGAAGCCCATAACGGCCCATTTTCATGTCAACGTCCTCCTAAACAACACCCACCTGTCCCATGGCGGCGCCGGCCCGCAGGGCGGCGAGCTCCGGCGGCACCGGCAGAGGCTTGGCCCCGCCAGCGGGCTCGGAGATGGACATGCCCGGGTGATGAGCGCCGGGCAGCATGGCGCCCGCCACGCCGCTCATCTGCTGGGCCAGGAACACGGCCCGGTCCGGCAGCTTGTTGGGCTCGGCACACGCCTGCTGCCACGCCGGGATCTTCTGGGACAGCAGCTCCTTCCCCTGGAGGAAGGAAGGAAGGAAAGAAGGAAGGAAGGAAGGAAGGAAGGAAGGAAGGAAGGAAGGAAGGAAGAGGTTCAGAGGCTCGTGGGTTAAAAAGACAAGAAAGCTCTTTCATTCACAAGGAAGTTCTACCCGAGGAGTTCGTGTTAAGAAAATGGGACAATGTTCACAAACGCAAATAAATCATTTAGATCCGCCCAGAAAAAAACTGAGAAACATTTCTACTTCTGTGAATGTGGGAAGATGGAATTTCCCAACGGACATCCACAAGAAAAGACAGCTGGAGGTGGGACGCTCAGGAGAGACACGGGCCTGAGATGAGATACAAGATGCTCTCAGATGAAGCACACACACACACACACACACACACACACACACTATACAGTAGAGCAGTTACATAAAGACGCTTCTCATTTGCATCCGTCTCGAGCTCATGAAGTCCTGGACACCATGAATGTTGGAAAAGACGCAGCGCAGAGTTTCTGCTGCTCAAAGCGTCTTCCACTCCACCGGGAGGGCGAACGCGGCGAGGCTGCGGGGTTGTGTGTCAGGGCCATCAAACAAAAACCAACACACACGCACAACAAACAAATTCATACAGACAGTGTGAGCGCGGCGTCACCAGGGATTCACACCCTCAATAAGCTTTGAGCTCGCTCGCTTGCAGAGAAAGTCTGCAAAGGATTCTCGTGGTCATTAATTTTCAGCCTCGACTGTGTGTGTATGTGTGTGTGTGTGTGTGTGTGTGTGTGTGTGTGTGTGTGTGTGTGTGTGTGTGTGTGTGATAAAGCCTTTCTCAGTGTTGCTGTTGGATGATGAGTCACCACGACCTCGGTTACCTTACTGGAGCTGCTCAGGTGGAGCGTAGGTGGGACAATAAAACCCACTAGCAGACGTTCCTCCTCCATCCTTCATCCTCCCTCACAGTGAATGGGAGAGCAGCCACTTTGTTAATGCACCAAGTAAGTAAAGAGAGCTTTGGAGACCAACATCAACAGAGCTTTGTTCCTCCTGTGCTGAACGCTAACACAGCGTAGCATAGCGCAACCTGCTGAGTGACAGCGGGCGGCCAGCGTTATTCAACGTAACAGCAGGTTCCCAGGTTCTAATGTCGGAAATAATGCTTATGGATTATTCATTATTTAAGCAATAAGGTACGAGGCAGTACTGTATCGTCAATAATGTACTGTTCACATTGTACTGTATCATCAATAATGTACTGTCAAGTTGTACTGTATCGTCAATAATGTACTGTTCACGTTGTACTGTATCATCAATAATGTACTGTCAAGTTGTACTGTATCGTCTATAATGTACTGTTCAAGTTATACTGTAACATCAATAATGTACTGTTGAATGGTGTTGTACTGTATCGTCAATAAAGTACTGTTCAAGTTGTACTGTATCATCAATAATGTACTGTCAAAGTTTTACTGTATCGTCAATAATGTACTGTCCAAGGGTGTTATACTGTATCGTCAATAATGTACTGTTCACGTTGTACTGTATTGTCAATAATGTACTGTATCGTCAATAATGTACTGTTCAAGTTGTACTGTATCGTCAATAAAGTACTGTATCGTCTATAATGTACTGTTCATGGGTGTTGTTAGGCAATTTTCTTAAATTATTATTTTCGCAATTTTTATCATACATTATATAATAACTAGTCAAGTTTTAACTGTTTGGCAAACTAAGTCCGAGACTAATTAAATCACTTCCTGCTGTTAATTCCTCACCGCGTCAGTGTTTCCTGTGCTTCCTCTCTCCGTCTATCAACCTCTCGCTCAGACGCTCTCTCGCCCACACAGCGAGTGAAGCCAGTGTTCCTGCAGAAGTAGGTCATGCTCTCTCCCTCTGCCTCCCCACTTCACCCACTCACCCACTCACCCACTCACCCTCCATCCTCTCACTTCTCTTCACGCAGCGTGAAGGGGTGAGAGGAGTCACTTTCTGTGGAGAATAAACCTCCCGGCTGCAGTGGAGCATGCGACGCCGCGACGCCGCCACGCCAGAAAACTGGTTTGAGAAAGAAAGATGGCGGCAAGGCGACAAGGAAGCGCTACGATACGCGGCTATGAGACACAGACATGTCTCGCTATACAATATCAATACGTATGGTGATACATATCAAAACATATCAATATATGCCGACAAGTATCAATACATATAACAATACGTATCAATACATAGATACATATAGTGATATGTATCAATACATAGATACGTGTCGATATGTAGCGGCATGTATCGATCGGTATAGAGATACGTGTCGATGAGTATTGATACGCATCGTTACGTAGATACGTATTGATCTGTATGTGACCAGGTCCGCTTGCAGGCAGTCCTGCTGCTCACCTTGCTGTGGTACACGCTGCTGTTCTTGGCCACGGCGCACTGGCGGTCCACCAGGAAGCAGTACCTCCTCCTCTCCTCGGACAGAGCGTTCTTGTAGCCCTCGGCGATGTAGTTGTCCAGCTCGCTCTGCTTGTTGCTGATGGCCTCCACATACTGCGGACAGAGAAACAACATGGCTGCACGACCTTTTGAAGAAGGATCTCGCTGTTCGGACAGGGTTTAGATGACCGCATTTGAAGAGCCGGAGGCCACAAGATGGACACCAAATGACATCAAAGGGATCAAATGTGGCTCTCAAAGCACTGAAAAATGAATTTTAAACGTTAAACAGCAACCCGGCTCCATTATGTCCCAATTACGTTGACTAGACTGGAGACATTTCAGCACCACAAACTAAACCCCATTGTGTGAACTGAAGCTTTTATTGTCTTCGGCAGATTATAGATTTTCCTGAATGGACTCGTCACACGGCTGACATATGAAAAGCAGAGGCGCTGCTGTGCATTTATGATTTATGCGACAATTTAAAAGTCAAGCGGCTGCGTGTTTGGAGAATGTCACATCGCATCAGAGCCGACAACCAGGAACATGAACAAGAGGACTGAGACTGCAGCGTCTGATCAGAGACGTCTATTATGTGATCACGGGGACGCACTCAGCACACACACACACACACACACACACACACACACACACACAACTTTGCCCTCAGAGCCACTTATGCAACCGAAAGCATCTGAAGATTCCCACGGAGTCGAATAACGAGAGCGCCAGACGGCGAGGTGTCGGAGAGCCTACGCACACGCACGTATACGCTCGTGCACGTATACTCGTGCACGTATACGCTCATGCGTGACCGGCCGGCCCACATGGCACTGTCTGCCCAGGGCGAGAGTCGAGATGCAAAGAAACAAACAGAGATGATTTTAAAGGAGGGACTGAAGTTACCAAACGCTGAATTCGCCGTCACTCATTCAGCGGAAGCAGACGTGCTAATTAGCTCATTAATTAAGCTAATTCATGCAGTCATGATGATATAATTCTCTCAGCAACATTCATATCTGAACATAACACATTTTTTAAAAAGGCCAACCTGTAATTGTCCTCATTAATGTGTTAAAGTACACACTGTACACACCACAGCATCTTTACACACTCAGGAGATAAAGATGAAATAAAACATTTCAGTTTAAAATGTATAATATATGATTGTGTTAATATTTAACTGCTTAACTATTATATTTGTAGATGTTGATAAAACAAACATTGATTTTATCCTCAAGTGTTTCATGCACTGGGTTTGACTCGTCTTCATCGTTCAGCTCTTCATCTTCATCTCTTGTTCTCCAAGAGTTGAAAGAAAAGTTGAATAAAAATCATCTGCTGAAATTTAATCATCAAACAGTAAACAAACAAGCTTCATGTGGGCCGAGCAGAGGAAGAGGAGGATGAAGGCCAGTTATGAATCACACACACTGCGGAGGTGGAGAGGCTTTCAGGTAGCCAACACACACACACACACACACACACACACACACACACACAGCAGCATGCCGAGGTGCAGGGCGGCCGCGACTATCAGCGAGTGACAGTGTGTGTGTGTGTGTGTGTGTGTGTGTGTGTGTGTGTGTGTGTGTGTGTGTGTGTGTGTGTGTGTGTGGAAACTAAACACCAGGTATACACACTTTGCCCTCCAGCCTCTCAGCGCTGAGGTGTCCGTTCACACGGAGTGAAGTTCAACACAAACATGGAGGTTGTGTGTTTTTTAACTGTTTCCACTCACAAAAGAAAATAAATTATGACCCGAGTCGTTTTCAGGTGTTTTAACGACTTCTTATGCAACTTGTGACGTCGTCGTTACGACGTTTCATCTGTGAAACGTTGAATTACAACAGTTTGAATCAGTCAGTATGGAACAGAAGACAGATCCTCCTCAATAACTCACTGTGCCTTTAAATAAAATAATAATACATATTCATACAAACAGAGGGTATAAAGTGAGTCCATGGCTCATTTCTGCCAGAGGGGAAACCTGAACAATAATAACCTCACGCGTCAGGATGTGTGAGGTTATTTGCTGTGATTTTGTGCGACAAAATCATGAAATCATGAAATATGAAAGTCTTCAGGACGTTGGAGCGTTCCAGAAGCCTGGAGGCGGCTCAGCTGCAGAGCTTTCATATCCATGAAAGTACATTAAACCAGACCATTATTAGGTAGTTTTAATACATCAGGTCGACTGTACAGACAGACACACACACACACACACACACACACACTATAGTTCTAACAGAGTCTCAGCCGTTGGCAGAAGACTCTCTGGACACTTGGAGCTGGTTTGGAGTCTCTGCTTTTAGACGCTTCAGCAGCCTGAAGAAGCAAACTGCATCAATCACAGGATCCAGAGGAAAGACCGAGCAAAAGATCCTTAATCCCGTTCTCATAATCTGGCACGCTTATGAATTAATCTCGTTGGAACGTCTCGTGGCAGGAAGAGACTTCACGAGCTGAAGACGCGCCGCCGGTCACGTCTGGAGTCCGAGCCGCGACCTTCAGTAACTTTCAGTGAAGACGAGAAGAATCTAACGGTTTCTGAACGAGTCACCAGCACCACATACTGGGATGAAGACACACACACACACACACACACACACACACACACACACACACACACACTGACCTGCATCTCCTTGTCTCCGTACTTGGACGGGTGCTTGCTGCCTTGGCTCTTCCTGCGTAGTTTCTTCAGCTCGGCCTGGCACTTCTCCAAACTCTCCCCTTTGCTCTTGTGCTCCGTCTGGTACTTCTTCAGCGCGGCCTGTAGGGGGCAGCGCAGCGTCAGCAGGTCGGCCTCTGTTTTAGCGCCGGGGGCGGGGCTTAAGGAGGGCTTCACAGCACCTTCGTTAGCGTAGCTTTAAAAGGGAAGGTGGGGAAATGCAGCGAATGAAAAGCAAAAGGAACCCGCTCAGGTCGGAGTATTCCCTCCTCCTGTGGGCGGAGCCTCTCCCAGCATGCACTGGGTGAGAGGCAGGACACCACATGCTGCTCCGCCCCCGGCTCACACGACGAAATGAAACTACTGATCAACAAAATACATCTTTAGGATTTATGTTGTTGATAAAACTCCTAATTTTCACAGGATGAGTCAGAATTCACCGGAGTGGGAAGTGATTTATGTAACTGAGCTGCAGCGGTTTGGATCAACGTCAGCGGGAGACGTTTCACTTATTACAGATTACTGCAGAGCGGCTGAGACACAACAACAACAACAACAACAACAGAGGCCGAGCGTCCAGCAGAGACTGTGTGTTCATGGAGGAGCTCACGTTCAGGTAGCGGGCGTCCAGTTCCACCTTCTTCTCCAACTCCGTCAGCAGCTCGTTGTGGAACGACTTGAGCTGAAAGACACAAAAACACACACAACGATGAAACACACAAAGTAACAACACACAATGAGCTGGAACTCAGTGTGTGTGAGACGTTGAAGCAGAAGATGTGATGGAAACACAACCCTGGTCTTTGCAGTGAGGTTAAAACTGAACTAACGTTTCCACAATTGGCCAATTTACTTTTGTGGAAGATTCAAGTGGACATCTTCTGGAAAGTGAATAAAAAGTGTTTCCAGTCTGTGAGCAGCACGTTTACATTTCACAAGATCAGCAAACACACTGGATTTAGTGGATTAGCTGCTGCCTTCAGTCAAGAGAAGACAAGAGAAGCTCCTCCAGTCGGTGCTTCTCTCTCGTGGGGCCGGAGGGTTTTATTCATGATTATTACTGAATGATTCTCTGCATGTTCTCCATCGTTAGTGAAGGACGGGCTGTAAACGTACCGTGTGTTCACTACTCGTATCTCATGGAGATCAGCTGTTTGTCAGGACAAACAGAAGGTTGAGCACCACGAGTGCACGTGAGCTGCTCTTAATGCTCAACGTGTCTATTGTAATGTGGAGTGATGAAGAGGAAAGACCACACAGTCTGTTTGACTCCCGACTCAAGAAGTCCAAGACCACATGCACGGCATGCACGGCATGCACGGCATGCACGGCATGCACGGCATGCACGGCATGCTCACCATCTCCTCCAGCTGGATCTGGATCTGTCGGTGCACTTCAGCCATCTGGAAGAGCACCTCCCCTGAAGAGACAAGACACGGAAGAGACAGAGACCATAAACAGAAAGAGGGGAGGGAGAGAAGAGATGATATTAAATCTTCTAGATGTGTGTGAGAGCTGCATGCAGAACACACACACACACACACACACACACGAGGACATGCAGCCACAGAACAGATGAGCGACGGGTGTCGGGGGAGGAGGAGATGAAACATCCACCACGACAACGACCAAACTTATTGAGTTGCCAAAATCAATAATTACAAACTTATGCAGCACAGACTTATGAAAAAAAAATCAAAGAAGCAATCGATCAAATCTACCGAACGTCTTAAAATACTGAGAAGCAAAAAGGGTTTCACACACAGTACAGCAGTGAAGGAACGTCTTCATGAATCAAGTGTTGCGTTAACACACAGGAGCTGAGCCACGACAACACACAGAAACCAGAGAAGCGTTCAAAGCTGAAGAAGAAGAAGAAGAAGAAGAAGAAGAAGAAGAAGAAGAAGAGAGGATGATTCATGCAGGAGGAGGGGCGTCGTCATGAGATACCTACATGCTGCCTCCTCTGAGCGAGCAGCGCGTTGAAACGACAAAAGAAAAAAGGAACAAAAGATCTCGTTTGAGCAAAGAACAGAGAGAGACCTGCAGAGATCAAACTACCTGAGGACCACACACACACACACACACACACACACACACACACACACACACACAGAGTCTCTAGCTCCTGCAGGAAATACCCTGCATACCACAAGAGGAGTTGTTGGTTCTCTAGTTTCTCTTCAGGGTGTAGGTGAGGTCGTTCCAGAGACATGCAGCCGGTCCAGTTCCACCTGAAGGATCACTGCGTCGTGGACGTTGTGTGTTTTCTACCTTCAGCGCTGTTCAGGAGGACTGAGCGGAGGTGTTCATGGAGTTACTGAACCTCATGCAGACGCTGCTGTTCGGATCATTACTTTGGGCCGAGGTCACACTGGTGTGAGGACCGACCTGCGGAGATATTTTAACCACTACGACGAGAGAAAAAAGCGCTTTAAGACTTCATTACGCAGCGCTTCTCAGTCTGACGCCTCCAGCCTCGGCCATCACGCAGATTAAACGTCAAGGGACACGCCCACATGTCAAACTAGAGCTCTGATTGGTTGAAGTCCGTGACGATCACCCACAACGTCCACTCCCCGTGTCCTTTAACCTGCAGAGGGTTGAACTGCTCTGCTACCGTCGAGACACAGGAGGAGCAATCTGATTGGATACGATGACATCACTATGCCACATGGAGAGTGTTAGTGGAGAACTATCATGAAGCTAGGTTTGGGTCTTTTTTACCCGAGTAAATGTATAGTTTGTACGTAAATTATCGCCAAATTTTTGCTCTCTCAAAAACAAATTGCTCCAAAAAAAAAAGTTATACAAAAATTGCTTCCAAAAACAAAATTCTCAAAATAATAAAAATAAAAATAAAAAAATAAATGCTCAGAAAAATAAAAAAAATAAAAAAATATTTTTTTTTTTTCTCAAAAAAAAAAAGCTTTAAAAAAAAAAAAAGCTTTAAAAAAAAAACTGCGGTCAAAAAAGAATTCTCTCTCTCAAAAAAAAAGTGCTTTCAGAAAAAAAATGCTCTTAAAAAAAAAAAAATTATCTTAAAAAAAAAAATTTTTTTTGAGAACGCATTTGTTTTTTACGGCGCAGTTTTTGGAGAGAGAGTTTGTTTTTTATAGCTTTTTTTTGAAAGACATGTTTACAGTCGATCTTGGTTTTTCTCATGAGCCAACATTGAATCTCTTTTGGTTCACTGCTGCTAACATAACACCTCTTCATCTCTTCACCTCTTCATCATGCAGACATGAAGCAGCTCCAGAACATCAGAGTGAACACATGAACTGCTGAATGAGCCGCCGTGTCGTGGTGAACGCTGCAGCGACGCCACGAGAGCCAAATAACCCGAGACGACTAACGTGCATCAACGGCCTCCTGCTAACACACGCTGACAGGGTGTGTGTGTGTGTGTGTGTGTGTGTGTGTGTGTGTGTGTGTGTGTGTGTGTGTGTGTGTGTGTGTGTGTGTGTGTGTGTGTGTGTGGGTAGTGGACAGCATGGGGGACACACACACACACACACACACACAGAGTGGGATTAATGGGCTCAGTGGAAGTGCTGCGTCATGCAGACGAGACTCAGATGAAGTTGAAAGGATTTAGGAAAGGTCACGCAGGAGGAGGAGGTGGAGGAGGAGGAGGAGGTGTGTGTTCACTGAATTACTGGACTTAAGTTTCACCTACTTGAAGTATTTTTACAGATGAAATGAATACTTTTACCTGTGACGTTTATATATTACTATATTCATGTTCCATCCTCTAATATTTGTTGGTAAATCACCGACATTCAGAACACAAAGACACATGTTCCTCTCTGGAGGTCGTCCAGAGTCTAAACCACCTCAAGGTCAGGAGGAACGTTCCCTCTCTTGAGCAGCTTGTTTATTGGAGTTCTGACACCAGAACCAGAAGCACTTCATCTGGAAGCTCTCCGGGTTCCTGGATGTTCTGGTATGATCCATAAACTCTCCACCCGGTTGAGAAACATTTGGACTTCAGCAGCAGAAAAGCTGCTTACGCTAATCACCACAACACCGGAGGCTGAGAGGGGAGAGAAGCAGATTAATGACTAATGATTAATGATTAATGAAGGACTCACGGAGCGACCCTCCAACACGCAGAGGCCTGTTCTCTCGTTGTGAAACTCATGAAGGGATTTGAACTAAAGCTCAAACACGAGCCTCGACCCAAAGACCAGAACAGAGAGCTGTTGCTCCACCGGCAAGTCTGAGGAACAACACCCAGAACACGGCTCAGTTACTGGACTATGGACTGTGCACCACCACCATCATCATCATCATCATCATCCTCATCATCATCATCCTCACCACCATGAAACTAGAAAGTGGAGGAAAGTACATTCTGAAAAAATAAAAATGAAATAAAAGAAAACTGGATCTTTAAAAAATACCATGTGGTATCAACTACTCAGCATTCGTAGAACGTGTGTGTGTGTGTGTGTGTGTGGCAGAAGACCTGCATGCACATCTAGAAGGGGAAGACACACACACACACACACACACACAGTCATGATATAATCGCAAGTCATTTTTGGAGTGAAATATTTTCATATTAAAAATATGACGACGTTGTCATTTTTAGATAAAAGGGACTTTAAAGCTGTTCCATGAATCTAATCCATCATGAACTTGTTATTGTATTTCATTGTTCCACGGTCGAGGCTTTCAGGAGCAGTGAGCGTCGTCGTGAGCGTCGTGTCCTCGTGGATGTTTCAGCTGCAGAAGCTTCCAGCTGACATCACATGAAGCAAAAGCCAAAATGGAGGTTTTCCTTCATGGTTTGCCAGAGAGCAGCAGGCAGCAGCAGATCTGCATCTGCCTGCAGGAAGCCCTTATATGGGCAGAGAGGGAACCGGAACTGCAGGAGCTTCCTCCTCACCGCCGCGGCCGTACCAAGCAAACGGAGCAGCGATGATGGCATCCACACTGACATCACCGACACGCCATTTTTGGGCTGCGGCTCGAGCATCCCCTCCTCCTCCTCCTCCTCCTCCTCTTCCTCCTCCTCCTCCTCCTCGAGGCGTTCCGTTTCATCTATTTTTAGCGGCGTGTGCAGCGTCGGCGTGTCCTCCGGGGCTGCCTGCGCGCCCACAGAGCGCGTAGTGGTGATGAAGAGGACGAGTGAGGATGAAGAGGAGCGGACGGGTGGGAGGACGCCGCTCAGACGCCGACAGCGTGGCGCGAAGCGAGAATGAAAACAGGAGCGAGGCGTCGCCTCCTCCTCCGTGAAGAGGAGGCGCTCTGCGTAAACAAAGAGTCTCCAGAGGAGAGAGTTTATTTTGGAGAAAACAACTTGTCATCTTTCTGTCGCCGGCGTCCTGATGAAACCGTCACAGTGAGCTCGTTCTACTGAGAGGACCTCGAGTGCTGAGCTCTAACAGCCGCCCTCCTCTGGGGGAGACTGGCTTCTTTACATGTTTTATATCTAAAAGTGTCATAGCACCACCTTCATGATACATACCACCACCTTCATGATACATACCACCACCTTCATGATACATAGTACCACCTTCATGATACATAGTACCACCTTCATGATACATAGTACCACCTTTCTAGTACATACTACCACCTTTCATGATACATACTACCACCTTCATGATACATACTACCACCTTTCATGATACATACTACCACCTTTCTAGTACATACTACCACCTTTCTAGTACATATTACCACCTTTCTAGTACATAGTACCACCATTCTGGTAGATAGTACTACCTTTCAGGAAGGTTGTAGTATGTATCAGAATGATCCTCTCTGATACATACTCCCACCTTTCTGGTAAATATAATGCACAATAACCTGGTTATAAATAAGAAGCTCGACCCTTCGGCCGAGCAGAGATGTGCTGAGTCAGCGCTGAGGAGAGAGACAGGAACACGGAGACGCATGCAGACAGGAGACGTCAAAAAACGACAGGAAGCATGAAACGCACCACAGCTGATGGAAACGGGGGGGTGTGCTGATGCATGATGGGATATTCTACGTTTGCTCACCGAGGCAAAAGTTTGCTGCACCTTGTTATTGAGTGCAGTCATCGTGACGCAGAAAAACATGCCGGAAAAGTCGGGTTTTAAGTTGCTACTGCCGCCGGTGGTTGTCTACGCTGTAGCCAGCTAGCGCTGCTGCTAGCTCCCCGCTAGCTAGCAAGCGGGGAGCTAGCAGCAGCGCTAGCTGGCCACAGCAGGAACAACCACCAACAGGCAGCAGCAGCTTACGACTCGCCTCTTGCAGTTTTTACATGTAAACTGTGTTTAAACGGTCAAAGAACAAAGTTAGTTTACTTCCTAACGTCGTACACTTTCAGAGATATGGAGGTTTTTAAACGTTACTCTCGGGTGGATTTTATTAATTTAAGGTTTCAGAAGCGTCACGGGTTCATTGAAGCCGCAGGACGAACGCAGGAAGCAGACGTCCTCTGAACCATCATTCATTCATAGTTTCACTGTTCAACATCAGAGTGTCAGGAGGCGCATGAGGGGACATGAACTGATGAGGCGAGAAGGAAAGAGGGAGAATCCACAAAGGTCTCTCCATGAATAATGAATGCAGCTTTTACATCCTGCTCACTCGGACGTCCCCTCATCCCTCCAGCTCACGCCGCTATCTGGATCCCCATCGGGGCGAAAGAACCAATCAGGAGCCGCGATCCAGACCCGTCACACGACCCCGCCGTGCGAGGGGGTCAACAACTATGACGGCGTCGTGCCAGACGGCCTTTAACTCTTTAACTCCCGCCTACGCAACGCCATCGCTCCGGATCAGACGACGAGCAGAACCAGAGCCGAGCGCCGCGTCCCGCAGACGTGAAATACCAGACACCATTTTTGTTGTGTGGCGTTCGCTCGTGGCGGTGCGTACAACACACAAGCGACGGAGAGCCTTTTTACTTTCTCCCTGAATGTGTGAGGAAACAAGAGATTAAACAACCGGGCATGCTGAGACAAACATGCAGACTTCATCCCTCTCGAGTCGCCAGAATGTTCTTGATTGCATGATTAAAGCATCACTTCACTCCCAATGGCAGTGAAATGCAGATTGAAGCTCAGATTTTAGGATTCACAGTCTTTTAACCACCTTTTACACACATACACACATATATATGTCCATGTGCGAGTGTGTGTGTCCGGTTCCAGGTCGGTCAACAGCACGAGCCACACCCCCCACTTTACCATCTGCTTGTGCAAAAAGAAAACCCTCCACCCCACCAGGGGGCGCTACAGCCACTACGAGGACTCACCGAGATCCTTAGAGCCTTGACTCTCGCTGGCCATCTCGCCCATCCGCACCAGAGCGTCGAAGTAGCCCTTTGCAGCATATGTGACACCTGGAAACATGGAAGCAGTGGGCGTCAGACCGCGGGCAGAGCGGAGGGCGTCGCCCGGAGAGGTCGGGATAAAGAGCGACAGGCGGAAAATGGAGACCAGGCAGGAAAAGAAAAAGCTCTATGGAGGCGACTACAGGACACAGAGATAGACACACTGACCTCAAGCACAACTGTGTCTTCAGCTCAAGCGACTGGAGCCAAACCTTTTAAAAGGATCAGGGCGCCCCAACGAGACAGAAGAGTGGAGCCATGTCGGTGCCTCGCCACGCAAACGGATCCGAACCAACGACCTCTTCACCACGACGTGCAACGCACCCGGGACGATGTCACGGGTTCACATAGAGGCAGAGTAACTTCCCTACACACCACCGAGTGTTACCGAGCGCTGGATGAACAAACACGACGCAACGTCTCAGATGTGTCTAGAGCCAGGTGGAGGCAACAGGTGGAGGCAACAGGTGGAGGCAACAGGTGGGGGCAACAGGTGGGGGCAACAGGTGGAGGCAACAGGTGGGGGCAACAGGTGGGGGCAACAGGTGGAGGCAACAGGTCATTGTTCCTACAGATGTTTGAGTTGTGGATCTGAAGCATTGAGAGATTCAGTCCTGACGAGATGGAATAAAACCCAGACTGCAGCAAACGCCCCCGCAGCTCAAAACCGACGCGTCAGCAGAAAAATCAAAACCATCTACGAGGCCGGACGCCACTACGAGGGTGTTTTTATGTCATTTGGATGAATCTTTAAAATCCCTGAACAGCGTCCCACGACCCTGCGTTCATCAGGATGCTCATGAAGCCGATGCAGAACATCAGCAACTCGCACTTCAGGGATCGCTGAGCGACAACGTTCTACAGCAGCGCCGTCGCAGCACTTTCACTTTTAAAAGAAGACGAGCGACGCGATGGAGGAAGGACACGACGCCGCGGGGAGTCAGGCCCGAAGGAGCCGCGACAAGATGGCGTCCAGCAGCGAATTAAAGCAGCCGACTGAGACGAGGATGGAGGACACGAGTGCAGCCGGAGACACATGCGGCCGCCATGTTGCTGCAGAACCTCCTGAGGGATCACAAGAGTTATCATCCACGTGGAAAACGATGGAAATCTACTGAGGAGTCCGCACGACTCTGGCTGCTCTCGTACTGCTTCTGCTTCTTCATCTCGACCGTGAACCAGCGGAGACTCTCTCTAAACTCTGGAGGAGCAAACTATGACGAGAGAGACGAGACAAAAGGCCTTTTTTTACTGGCTCTGAGGTGGAATATAAGAGGACGGACAGGAGGCTCAGACAGCTGCAGGCGGGATTAGCTTTGATCGTCTGTCAGCTTAAAAAGTGACAGCGGAGGAGGAAGGTGAGAGAAGAGGAGGAGGAAGGTGGAAGAGGAGGAAGAAGGTGGGAGAGGAGGAGGAGGAAGGTGGAAGAGGAGGGCTGTGCCTGCAGAGAGCATCTGAGCAGCGATATGAAGCGCAGTGTGTCGGTGTGAATGAAACACAAACAAGAGGAAGTGGACCTCAGCTGAGATTCACTTCTCCCTCTCCCTCCCTCTCTCTCTCCCTCCCTCTCCCTCTCTCTCTCCCTCTCCCTCTCCCTCTCCCTCTCTCTCTCTCCCTCTCTCCCTCTCCCTCTCTCTCTCTCCCTCTCTCTCTCTCCCTCTCTCTCTCTCCCTCTCTCTCTCTCTCCGAGCAGCAATGTGAAGCTTTGCAGGTCAAAACAACTTCAAACAGTGAATTTTAAATGATTAAATGACAGTTTGATGCTGATGTTCATTAAATACTTCATCATTTTTCACTTGGAACAAAAACAAAGAAACAGACGTTGAACAGTTCTGATGCAACGTGAGCGACCGCACAGCGCTGCAGGCGGGAGGCGGTCGTTAGCCAACAGGAAGCTAGCGCTGCGCTAGTTCCCGCCGCAAACAACCAATGGGATTGTTCCATTTCCCCAAAGATATCTGAAAATATTTGGAGTGAAACAAGCGTTCATGACACGACACCTTCTGCTCATCAGGATAACTTAAGATTTGAACACAAATCAGAGTAAGAAGCTAACGTTAGCAGCTAGCAATGTTAGCACTAGCCGCTGATTGAAATGTAATAAATAAATCTCTCGCTGACGAAGGTAACGCAGTAACGAGAAGTCTTCTGAGCTCCTCTTCCTCTCACAAACGCAGTGAGACCATCTCGCTGCTCTCTCCGCCTCCTCCACTATTTCCCAGCATGCCTCAGTGCTGCAATTAAGATTTCTAATAAAAGGCTGAAAAACCGGCTGAGCTCCACGTCCCCGAAACCTCGTCCTGACCGAACGCAACGAGACGTCTTCACGGTTCCACCTCCAGAGAACCGGACTCTCTCTCTCTTTTCTC
The DNA here is from genome assembly GCF_023055335.1 of Clinocottus analis. Classification (NCBI taxonomy): domain Eukaryota; kingdom Metazoa; phylum Chordata; class Actinopteri; order Perciformes; family Cottidae; genus Clinocottus; species Clinocottus analis. Next base: position 459,186 of record NW_027176198.1, on the reverse strand, counting down.
TCTCTCTCTCTTTTCTCTCTCTCTGAACTCTGATGAAGAGTAATCCCTCGCTCGGGGAGTCGCAGGTTATTTTTAGCCTCTTTCATCAGACAGAGGAGCCCCGCTGCAAGAAACACGAGTTTACATCAAGGCTGTTTTATCAAAGTCCACACTGTAAAAAAAAACTAATTTTACGGAAAAAAATAATGACTGTTAATTTAAGTATTACACTAATAATATACAATATTACAGAAAATATACTGTATTATTATTCATGAAGTATTTCCACTTCTTAAATTACATAAACATTCATGTAGCGGCTTTTTTATACTGTAAAATATCAGATTTTACTGCTAAATTTTCGTTAATTTCCGGTTTTCGTCCTTTATTTTTAAAGCTTGACCTTTTTTAACCTTTTTTATTCTTTACAGAGCATGAACTGCAGCTCCCTCTCCAGGTTCTCCAGGTTCTCCAGGTTCTCATCTTTCTGAATACGTCTCAACCTTTTCTTTGTGTCCTGGTTCTCGGCTCGTTCTGGTTTCCTGCTTCCCGTGGGGAACTCCTCCTGTCCTACTTCCCATTGGCTGACGCTCCACTTAGCCGCCGCTCAAGACGCTCGACTTTAACCTTGAGCCACACACACACACACACACACACACACACACACAGCAAACCCTGTGCAAGCCACGAAAAGCAAAATGACAACGGACGCACAACGGAGGCGCACATGTAGGATCGATGGACCGGTTTCTGAGGAGGAGGAAGAGGAGGAGGATGACATCACAGAGGGACAACCAGAGGACGCCACAGTGCGAGGACGTTAACGCCACAAAGACCCGGTTCTACCAAAGCTTCTGGCGCAACTGAGTCCACCACGACTGAAGCTCCTGAACGCAGCGCCTCTGCTGGCCCTCTGATGGACGGACAGACGGAGGAATGAGGATGGAGACGGAGACGGGATGGAGATGGAGATGGAGACGGGGATGGAGATGGAGATGGAGATGGAGGAAGCGGGCGTGGCGAGGTACTCACTGGTCAGCGCCTTCTCGTAGCTCTTCCCCATGGCGATGAAGTTCCTCAGGCAGGGGTTGAACTGCTCCATGATGGACTGCAGGAGAGAGAGACGCCGGTTAGTACAGCGGGAACGACACCAGACGAGCCGCCGGGACGGAGCGCCAGTCTTTACTGGGGCATGAACACACACACTCTCTCTCTCTCACTCTCTAACACACACACACACACACACACACACACGCACACACAGCCAACCAGGAGGAGGTTCAGCTCGAGGGCTGGAGGTTTGACGGCGCCTCCTCTCTCCTCCTCTCTCCTCCTCTCCTACCTGCTTTTGGCCGGCGACTCTCCTTTGGCCCAGCGGCACCTGAACGCATCGCGGCCTCCCTCTGTCTCTCTGGACTCGCGCTGCGCTCGCTAATTGAATTCTTTTATAAATAAAACCTATTTCTTTCTCCCCCCCGCTCCTCTCCAGGTGACATCCAACTGAAACCCGCCGCGCGACCGGAGGTCAGTGATGTCACCGACGCTGCGACGCTGCAGGCGAGAACCAGCGACGTCCTGGTGAAGCTGCTCATGACGAGGTCAACAAGGTCGACGAGGTCAAGAAGGATGAAGAGCCGCAGAGAAGCACAAGGACCAGGAATTTAAAATGTGAAGAGTCATGAAACCACATTTCCATGACTTTTAACCCAACTTCCATTACTTTTCCAGGTTTTCCATGACCTTTCAACCAAATGTCCATACTTCCAAAAACATTTCAAGGACTTTTGAAAACATTTCAAGGACTTTTAAAAACATTTCAAGGGCCTTTAAAAAAAATTCAAGGACTTTTAAAAACATTTCAAGGACTTCCAAAACACATTTCCAGGACGTTTGACCACATTTCAAGGACTTTTATCCCAATTTCCATGATTTTCCAGGTTTTCCATGACCTTTCAACCAAATGTCCATACTTTCAAAAACATTTCCAGGACTTAAAAAAACATTTTCAGGACCTCAAGTACATTTCCAGGACTTTCAAAAACATTTCCAGGACTTTTAACCAAATGTCCATGAGCAAACATTGTGTGAAATGTGTGTGTAAACAGTACAAAGTGATAAAATGTAGTATTTAAACTAACAATGAGGATTCAAAGCATACAGTAAACCTTAAATGACTCAAATGAATGAGAGACAATAGTTTGATTAAAAGAATAAACAGTTATATAGATGCCTGTATGTATGCTGCTGATATGTTGAGCCTCTTTCTTTTAAAAGCAGATTCATTATTTAAACTAAATGAAAGTCACATGAATATAACACATTTACAGGACTTTTGGGGGTTTTAGTTTTCTTCAAAGACTTTTCCAGGTTTTCCATGACTGTATGAACTCCTTCAAAGAGAATCGGGTTTCCTCGACTAAAACGTTAACAGATACTCATGAAGCCTCAGTGTCGAGTCCTCGCTAGTGGTGACAGGATGAGCTGGTGACAGGATGAGCTGGTGACAGGATGAGCTGGTGACAGGATGAGCCGGTGACAGGATGAGCCGGTGACAGGATGAGCCGGTGACAGGATGAGCTGGTTCTCGTGGTGTCAGCAGTGACTCAGCCGCCTCCTCAGTCCAAGCTGCCCTTAACTTCAGTTTGCAGAAAACTTTATTTTACCAGCCGCTCTCTCTCTGACTGTTTGGAAACTTTGAAAGCAGAGAGACGTTCAGGAGACGTTCAGGGTCACACGTCAGGACCAGAGGAGCGCTCAAGTCAGAGAGGACAGGAGGACGAGCGTGAGGAGGGAGGGGACAAGGAGACAAGGACACAAGGACACAAGGAGACATTTGAGGATGACGGACATGTTCTTCCTGGCTGCTCGCTACGAGGGACACACAACCTGATCCACAACAGGAAGTAGGACAGAACGACACAGGGGGGAGGGAGAGAGAGAGATGGAGGGATGGAGAGAGAGAGAGAGAGCTGGAGAGAGAGAGAGATGGCGGGATGGAGAGAGAGAGAGAGATGTGTGTCCCGGTTCTTCTCCGTCACATGAAGCCGTCGGCCGCTGAACAAACCCGACGGTGGAAACACTCCAGCAGAGATCTGGCCGGAGCAAAAGAGAGAACACAGGAGATGGAGAGCGGCCCGGTCCTCCATCCTCTCTTCTCCATCTTCCATCCTTCCATCCCCCTGTCCAACACAACAGCCTACGATGCACCGGTGGTCCAATACCTCCAGTGCTAAACTCCTCCATCACTATGGAGTGAGGTGGAGGGAAAGACCAGAGTCCTTATCTTCATAGTTTCATAAATCTTCATATATAGCTTCATAAATCTTCATATATAGTTTCATATATCTTCATATGAGCTGTTCACCATGCAGAGCGTTCGCGTGAGAAGAGGATCATCACTTCCTCATGCCCGCTCAGCAGGAAGCTGGAGCCAGCAGGAGATTAGCGTAGCTTAGCATAACTACTGGAATCAAGCGGCCAGCCCGGCTCCGTCCATAGTCCAAGCTCACAGATCCTCCTTTCATTGTTACACAAAACATAACAATGAATGAACTTCTCCTCTGAGCCGCTGGTCTTCACGGAGTCGACCACCAGGAGGAAAAGCTCCAGCAAACTGGAATAATCCTCCGGCTGGCGTCGGGCCGGAGGCCGCTCAGCGTTCCTCTGGAGGAACGAGCTCGTTAGACGCCGAGTGGATTTATTTACAGAGCAAAACGACGCTTCTGGTTTAATTAGCTGAAATAATAAACCTCCATAACGACACTGTGATCACGCTGCAGCGCTCTGAGCTCAGTGCGAGTCCAGCTGACGACGACGATGATGATGATGATGATGATGATGATGATGAGTTTTCATCGATCCATTAGCAGCGTCGGTGTCACTGATCAAATTAATCTCAGACGAGATCAAAATGTTTGATGTGATTAAGACTAAAACATATGGAAGCCCATTTCTGACAAAAAAGAAATTAGGACTAAAAAAATAAAAATAAAAAATTAGGACAAAAATAAAATTAGGATAAAAAAATAAATAAATTGTGTCCACAAACAAAAGGCAACGAAAAAAAAAACTACATGGCAAGTCTTTTTTTTTTGGTCCTAACTTTAAATAAGGAAGAAAATATATATATATATATATATATATATATATATATATATATATATATATATATATATATATATATATATATATATATATTTATTTATTTATTTATTTATTTATTGTTTCATTCAAGGAGAGAAATGAGAACTTGACTGATAGCAACTGTCAAAATGACTATTTATCCTCACAAAGAAGAAAACAAACAAGCTCCTCTTCAACATCTGATCACCTGGAAGCACCGAGAGTGACTGTGTGTGTGTGTGTGTGTGTGTGTCTGTGTCTGTGTCTGTGTGACTGTGTGTGTGAGTGTCAGAGCCTCACAAACAGCAGCAGGTTCATATCATGTTGGGGCGTAAATTACTGCGAGCAGAGCCGTGTGACGCCATTATGACCCGACAGAGACCTGGCAACCCAGAGAGAGACCTGGCAACCCAGAGAGAGACCTGGCAACCCAGAGAGAGACCTGGCAACCCAGAGAGAGACCTGGCAACCCAGAGAGAGACCTGGCAACCCAGAGAGGGAGAAGTTTAAAGTAAAAGCTGGAGCTGTGATCAGTCCTCAGCTTCAGTCTGTTTGTTCCCCGCTGCTCAAATGTGTGAGAACGGGTCGGGATGTGAAGGTTACTGAGATTACACACACACACACACACACACACACACACACACACACACACACACACACACACACACACACACACACACAGGAAAGGCCATTTACTCTAGATGGTCGCCCTGGAAACGGTGAGAGCGCATGCTGCACTGGAATGTGTTTGGCAAATCAAGGTGACCCGTCACCGTGTGTGTGTGTGTGTGTGTGTGTGTGTGTGTGTGTGTGTGTGTGTGTGTGTGTGTGGCCAATTTCCCTTTCAGGCGAGCTCTTATCTGCGGGCAGAGCCGGCGTCTCGTACTCCACGGTGATGCAGCTTCAGCAGGAGACAGGAAGGAGGGGGCACTTCCTCCGCCCATATATGGACGTGCTGGAATCCCCCCTGCATCCTCCATCCTCCATCCTCCATCCTCCATCCTCTATCCTCCAACCTCTATCCTCCATCCTCCATCCCTCCATCCTCCATCCCTCCATCCCTCCATGACAGGGCTGCCATCTTTATTCACTTCACGTTGGGCTCATACAGAAACGCTGACTCTGTGAGGATGTTACAAGAGGGAGGGAGTCTCCACCGTGTGAGCCAAGAGGACCATCATCATCATCATCATCTTAGACCATCACGCGACGTGCATGAGCTCACAGGAACACAGCGTGTTCAGAGCGTGGGTTCAATGAGGATGTTAAATAAATAAATAAATAAAACATTGAGTTTATATTTCCCCGTGCAAAGACTCGGCGGTTCGAGGGCGCACCGGGAGCTTCAGCGGTGAGATGACGCTTCAAACCCCCTCTGAGGAGCGGCTCGTCTTCAGCCTGAAGTCACAACGGATATTATCTTCACGCGTTAAGAGTCGTGAGAACGCCAGCTCCTAATCCTGTCTGGAGGCGGGGCTTCCCTTTTAGGCCGAGTCTGGAGGCGGGGCTTCCCCTTTAGGCCGAGTCTGCAGTTAAATGTCAATCTGTGAACTAATTTGTCAAGAATCACATTATGTAAATATTGGTGAAAAGCACCACACTATCAATAAAAAGTTATTTAATAAAAGATGTCATGATTGTATCAATGAACTAATAATCAACACTGTTGATGATCAATAAGCCGTCAGCTTTGTATTTTAGCCCACTGAGCTAGCCAACTTCGCGCAATTGCAGTTTCTTCATTGACGGCTCACAGAATGTTCCAGGAGCTGGAGGACGAGGAGAAAACAAAGAAAGCACGACCTGTCCGTCACCCGACCAGCTGAGGGATAAGCCCCGCCCCCCAGCAGCCCGTCACAGCCAACGCAGCGCTGGTGGGATTACAGGCTCGGCCGAGTAAACAGTAAACACGCAGATGGTGTTTGTTCAGCAGCCACAACAACCTGAGGACACAGATGAAGCCACGCCCCGCGAGCTAACGAGAGCTAACGAGAGCTAACGAGAGCTAACGAGAGCTAACGAGAGACCCTCAACAAACCCAATCCACAGGGACGCTCTCCTCTGACACCCGGCGCTGAACCCTCAGTGTGTTGCATTTCTCTGATGTGACGCAACGCCACGGAGACACGGTGCCATCTGACAAACTGGCAACACACACACACACACACACACACACGCGCAGTCGTGAGACACTGCCCACACACACACACACACACACGCACACACCCAGACCCGTGTGAGTCATCCACCCAGAAATAATTGCGTTCAGCAGCAGGCGCTGAGCTTCAGGCCTCATTGTAGGTTTTGAGTTTTTGTTCTCTGGCAGCCGACAGAAGAACAAACAAATAAAACAAATACAACAAATAGAACAAACGGCGTGCAGAGCGCAGGAACACAACGCCGTGTGGATCCAAAGGGAGAGGCCGTGTGGATCATTTAATGAACCCTGAACACAAACTCTCTGCACACGATGACGTTCACAAGAAAGTCCTCGTGGAGGAAAACCAGCAGGGCTCAGTGACCGGTGTGAGAGTCCAGCATCAGCCAATCAGCATCGAGCATCTGACCACAGGAGTCTTTACTTGTGTATTGTGTTTAGAAGCGTCGTGTGTGTTTTCATGCAGTGTACACGTTTCAGCAGAGGTCGGTGGAGGACCGACTTCCTGTCCTGTCACGATGCTCCTCGTCTCCACGCTGCAGGATTCCTGAACGCCGCCGACGTCCTGCGACTCCTCTGAGCCGACGAGAGTGATGCATGATGGGAGCTGCACCGCTGCTTCATCTCCACGCAATGAATTAATAAAGACCTGTTAGTTCTGAATGAGGGGGGGGGGGGGGGAGAACCACTGCAGCGAACCTCCTCTTCTCTCCTCGCTCTGCTGACGCTGACAGGGAGAAACCCCGCGGCTGCAGCGCTGCCAATCACTTCATCACTAATTCAATACAGGAACTTCCTCCTGATACGCTGCAGTACCAGAACATGAACATCCTCCTCCTCCTCCTCCTCCTCCTCCTCAGAGCTTTAACTCAACCACAATCTGAAAAATGACTCCCATCATTCCTCGGTACCCTGAAGTTACACGCCGCCTTGTGAGCTTAACCTCTCACTGACCCGACCGCCTCAATCGCATCGCAGCCCTCTTCTTCTTCTTCTTCTTCTTCTTCTTCTTCTTCTTCTTCTTCACCTGTTGAACCTCAGATTTGAGGTTCTGGGATCTTTGAGGTTTTTGCAGAAGCAAAGTCACAGTTCACCACACAGAGGTCCTGCTTATCAACAACAACAACAATAAAGCCCTGAAGCGTCTCCTCTGCAGCTTCATCAGCATATTCATGCTCTATATTACAATAAGTCACATGAAGCAGCTCATAACAGGCTGGTTCCACTCCACATGAGAGAAAACTATCAAGTCCACTCGACTGGAGGAGAACGTCTTCATTACATGTGTTCATCTACTGAGAACCAGAACAAGAGAACCAGATAATCAGAGAGCCAGCACCAGAGAACCAGAGAGCCAGAACAAGAGGACCAGAGAGACAGAACAAGAGGACCAGAGAGACAGGACAAGAGAACCAGAGAGACAGAACAAGAGAACCAGAGAGATAGAACAAGAGAACCAGAGAGATAGAACAAGAGAACCAGAGAGATAGAACAAGAGAACCAGAGAGATAGAACAAGAGAACCAGAGACAGAATAAGAGAACCAGAGAGACAGAACAAGAGAACCAGAGAGACAGGACAAGAGAACCAGAGAGACAGGACAAGAGAACCAGAGGACAAGAGAACCAGAGAACCAGAACCAGAATCAGAGGACCAGAGACAGAATAAGAGAACCAGAGAGACAGAACAAGAGGACCAGAACCAGAATCAGAGGACCAGAGAACAAGAGAACCAGAGAGACAGAACCAGAGAGACAGAACCAGAGAGACAGAACCAGAGGACCACAGGACCAGAGGACCAGAGGACCAGAGGACCAGAGGACCAGAGGACAGTTCCTGCCGTCGTGCCGCCCCGCTGACCCTTCACCCCGCGGACGCAGTGCGCTGCTCGTGCCCGTGAGTCTCTGAGCGGGAACACAACGCGTCGTTACCGGCCGGACCTCTCTCGGGTCAGCAGGTATCCCTCCGCGGCGGGAGGACGCGACCAGTCCGTCTTACCTTGTAGACATTCTCCGTGATGCGGTGCACCTCGTCGGTCCGGGACATCCTTGTTGGCGCGTCAGTCACCACCATAGACTGCGGGTCCTGTGTGTTGTGTTGTTGAGGTTTCCTGTGTGTCGTGTTGTGAGGTTTCCTGTGTGTTGTGTTGATGTTTCCTGTGTGTTGTGGTTCAGAGCCGCGCAGCGACAGGACGCGGCGGGCCGCGGGGTCCCGGCTTTTATAGGAAAGTCCTCCGCGGCGCTGCACGCGGCGCAGAGGCGGACTCACACGGAGAGGGGCGGGGCTGCCTTCAGGGGCCGTGGGAAACGAGAGCTCTGGCGAAAAGACAGTTCTTGTTAAACCTTTTACATGTTAGGAGTTAAAGATGATATTATGGGATGAAATGTGAGATATATGTGTTTTTGAATGAGACAACACAGACAGAAAACATACAGAAATACCCTCTTCTTCTCCTCCTTCTCTTCCTCCTCTTCCTATATTCAGGCTGGTTTTGAGCTCCTTTAACAGGAACATCTTCTCACATTTAAATGAACTGGTTTATCACGTTTTCTTAACAGTTTAATTGCAACATAAATTATGTGTTATTCTTCCTTTCTCTGGCTTTAATTAACCCCAACTGACGCCCAACAACAAAACACACACAAGTGTTTAACGGGGAGTCCCTGAACACAGCACAGCGTGTTAAAGCCCCGCCCCCTCCGCTGCGTCACGCTGCCCACGCGCCGCCTCCAGGAGCCGACCAGCTTCATCTCATCCTCATCGTCACTTCACTGTAATATCATCCTGATGTTCAACTGCGGCGTCTGAGGCTGTATGTGTGTGTGTGTGTGTGTGTGTGTGTGTGTGTGTGTGTGTGTGTGTGTGTGTGTGTGTGTGTGTGTGTGTGTGTGTGTGTGAGACTCTGGTGGCGTATGAGTGGGAAGGAGACACATGCTCTTTATTTCGGAGCCTTGTGTGGTGGGTTGAGGGAATCCCACGCAAGTAAACGCATCACATATAAAGGCCCTTTTTATGGAAAAGCAGAAGACAATAGAAGCAGACAATAGAAGAAGACAATAGAAGAAGACCTGTCACCTTTCTTCTCTTCTTCCTCACGGGTCTGCTGATGTGTCAGTGAAGAGGAGCAGCTTCATCTGGACGCTTCTGAGTGTTAAAACAACCCTGAAAAGGCCGACGGGAATCAACCCGCCGTGTTTGTTTCCTCCGTCAGAGCATCAATGTGTTGCCTCTGTTGGGCAATCAGGCCTGCAATTAGTTTCTGTAACTGAATGAATGTTTTCATTATGTTTCAGTGGTCTGACGATCTGAAGTGTAATCACACGAATGAAGTTAATGATCTCAGTCAGGGCTCAGACGTGGACCCAGAACTATATATATATATATATATATATATATATATATATATATATATATATATATATATATATATATATATATATATATATATATATATATATATATATATATATATATATATATATATATATATATATAGAGAGAGAGAGAGAGAGAGAGAGAGAGAGAGAGAGAGAGAGAGAGAGAGAGAGAGAGAGAGAGAGAGAGAGAGAGAGATAGATAGATAGATAGATAGATAGATACACACACCAGCTAGATGCAGGTGTGCTGTGTGACCAGGGCCTCAAGAAAATGTTTAAAAAAAGGATTTTTTTGACATCAGTTGTCTGATGAAAGGAGGAAATGACGAGGACGTTGTGTTTGAAGGTCAGTGTCCTAGCTCCTTGACTCCTTAACTTTCTTTAAAACCTTTCACAAGTTGGACAGTCTCCTGTGACTTAATGAATAAGTGTGTGTGTGTGTGTGTGTGTTGTCAGGTGGGCAAGTATCTGGGTGGGCAGCGCACACACACGCACACACACACGCATTCAAGCACACGCACACACACCCTCACACACACAGTCGCCTACACACCTGCAGCTTCCATTCAGCAGCGCTTGGCCCCGCCCCCTCACATCGTCCTCTCGGCCAATCGGCGCCTCGGATCCTCTCCTGTGACTCACGCGCCGCCGCCCCCTCCCACGCGGCCCCGCCCCCTCCCACGCGGCGCCGCCGGTACATTCAGAAGCCGCCCCGCGGCCGCGAGGGGTTCAGGGACCCGGACAAAGGAGCACTCGAGGCTCTGCGTCATGGAAACAGCGCGAGGCTCGAGGACACGTTTAGGACGTTTTAGCGCGAGGAAAGAGCTTTAAAGACCAAACAAATAATGATGAACAGTTTCACCTTCTGACTACACGGTTACCTGTAAACAAAGAAGCATTTAAAGATGGACTAGACGTGATTATAAGGTTCCTAAACCACGTGTGTGTCTCCACCTGGTGTTTGACTGAGGAACCACATGAACAAAGAGCTACAGGAAACAAGAGGATGACGATGAGGAAGAAACACTTTATTGTAAAAAGATGGAGAGAGATGGAGAGCCGTCTGCAGCTGGACGGTGTTGCTCTTCTTCCTGTGAGATGATCTGGTACCAGCTGGTGGTTCAAGAGCCAGAACCTCTCCACAGGACCAGGTCACATGTTCTTTATGATTTAAAGGGCCAGCGCACTACGACGCATCGCTCGGCCTCCTGCTGGAGTCCAGCTCATTTCAAGGTTCACATCTACTAGATCACCTTTACATGCTTCAATTAATACACATTATGGTTTTCCGGCACATTCTGACCCACAATGCTTTGCAACGCTGTCATACAGTGAGGGAGCAGTGAGTCCAGAAGACATTGCTCCGGCTTTAAGGATCCAGCTGATGTCATTTTATTCAGTTTAAAACCATGTCAGCGTTTTGTTTTTCTTTAAAAAGGTTACTCAAGTTCTCTTTATTATTAAAAAGCAAGGAAAGGGTTATTTTACGAAGGGAAGAGTTCTTAAACTAGACGACAGGATGCTGTAGGATATAAATCTTTGTTCAACAGGTCATGTGATGCACAGAGATGTGTGATGAAGTGCGAGAGAGAACGGTTCATTTCAGTTGGATTTTAACATCTCATCTGTTTTCCTCCGAGAGGTTCTTTGGTGGAAAGTAGTCCCGATAATAAAAAAGAAAACTGTCCAGGTGTGAGGATCCTGCAGCTCACCTGCAGCGGGCTGAATGGAGGACGAGCGCTGAAGGCCTGAATGAGTAAAACCAGAACGCCACCAGGTGAAACCACTCGAGTGACGCGTACGTACGTCAAGCGGCTGTGGAGTGATTTAGTGAACACTTAGTAGAACAGTCACCTGAGCTCAGGCAGCTGAGCTCACAGGTACCTGAGAGCTCAGGGTAAGTCCTTCATGTGGAGGCTGAGCCTCGGCCTCGGAGAGGGAGAGAGAGAGAGAGTCCTCCAGCACACTGAGAGGCTGCAGGTGAAGGAGGAGACCGGTCATGGCGGCCGACGGTTCTTTATGCGGCGAGCATCTCCCGCTCGGGCTTCTTCTTCCCGGAGCGATCTCTCTCTGAGACAGAAACACAATCTGAGTTTAGACCAGGAAACCTCACGGGCAAAAGATTTAAGCGTCTTTGAGTATCTCGAAAAGCACAATATACGTTTGAATTATTATTATTATTATTATAATATACTAAAAATTTAGATTTCCTCGTGTGTGTGACAGACCTGGTTTCTTCTCCGTCGCCTCTGGAACGTCCGGAAGCTCGTCTTCAGGAACCTCTGGAAGCTCCACGTCTCCCTGAGAAGACAAGCAGAGGGGTGACAACGCGTCCTTTAACCGTCTCCTTCCTTTAACCCTTGTCCTTCCTTAAACCCTTCTCCGTCCTTTAACCCTTCTCCGTCCTTTAACCCTTCTCCGTCCTTTAACCCTTCTCCGTCCTTTAACCCTTCTCCGTCCTTTAACCCTTCTCCGTCCTTTAACCCTTCTCCGTCCTTTAACCCTTGTCCTTCCTTTAACCCTTCTCCGTCCTTTAACCCTTCTCCTGAGGCTCACCTGTGTTATGGCCTCCAGCTCAGCGAGCACGGCGTCCTCGTCCTCTTGAGACAGCGAGCCGGCCAGCATGTCGTCGATTTGCTGCGAAGACAACAAGTCGCTTGGTAAACAACAAACATCTGTTCATCAGAGATAAACAACAAGCATCTGTTTGAGGTAAACAACATCTGTTCATGGGGGTCAGAGGTCAGAACCTTCTGATACTCGACGGCGTCCTGGGTTTCGTCCAGGATGCGCTCCACCTCCTCCACGGACATCACCTGCAACACGAACAGAGTGCGTTAATATGCAGAGACCAGGTCACGCCCCTTTACCTGAAGACACGCCCCTCTCCTACCTCGTGCATCTTCTTCAGACATTCGTTCCCGACCTTCAACCCCTGGATGACCTTCGATTCGATCTGCGCGAACTCCAAGTCCTGAACCTGTAAGACACACGACGCTGTTAGCTTCCTGCTTTACAACGGTTTAGAGAGTGAGTGAGTGAGTGAGTGAGTGAGTGAGTGAGTGAGTGAGTGAGTGTTCCTCACCATGCGCTCCAGGTTCCCGATCTGGTTCTCCGTCTTGTCCAGCAGTTGATCCTGGTAACGCTTCTTCTTCAACAGCAGCAGCGCTTTGCTGTCAAAGCAAAAGAAAGATGGCGTCAGTCTGGACCAGAGGAGCTATAAACTCATTTAATAAGTTACATATAATTACATATCTGAGGCGTCAGTGTTACCCATTGTGTCCCTATTACTAATAAATATCTTCCACAAAACTGTAATGTTAATATTTTATATATACTCACTCTTTTTTGCCATTTTTGAGCAGCTGCTTGGCCAGGAGTCTCTCCTTGTCCAGCTGCAGGCTGATCCTCTTCTGGTACTGCCTCAGCTTATCTCGCTGCTGTTTCAGTTGCTGCAACAACACAGAGTCACAAGAGTTAAAGTTAAACAGTGAAGCCAGACTCATGGTAAAAGCTCGTTGGATGAATTCGGCACTAAAGCATCTGAGCACCACTTTGGTAAAAGTAGTTCTCAACTTATTAAAAACGATGCCGCTCCATCCAGCGATTTAAAGGGAGAATCAAGAGATTGAATCCACAAATCCCAGAAGATAAATTGTGTAATATTCTCGCCGAACTGAAGAGGAACGTAGAGTGTTAACGTATAGAAAGTTGTGCTTCGTAAACCGGGTGCGACCAAACACTTAAGCCTGATGCTGTTAAAATAACACATTTTATTAAAGCAGTTTGGCGTAACTCGCTCCGTACAGAACGTACAGCTAGCCGTTAGCCGGCGTTAGCTCGCGCGGACACTCACCAGCACCGCTCTGTCTTGTTCTGTCACTCGGCTCTGTTTCTTTTTCCCAAAAAGATTTCCCATTCTGACGCAGCATTCCAGCTACGACTCGCAACCCGGAACTGAGCCGTGAAACCGACCCGAATGATAACTATTTGTGTTATTATAGTTCTTTTGTTTACAACTTGTAGGAGGAAGACTACTTTAGCTTCTCCTCCATTATTTGTGTAGTCATCTGTTCTGGCGTCCACACCCACATCAGGAAGAACGGTGTCCGGCAAGGGACAAAAAAAGACAAAAACGTGTTTAGAATCACGAGTGTTTGGCGCCGTCCAGTGGCCGCGGAGGAGAACGACGGTATTAGTCAAAGTAGCGTCAATGCAACAAAACAGCACACTTCCGGTTTAGACCATCAAAATAAATAGTTAACTGAAGCGATCGTTGACGAAACGGTCAAATAAAAAGGTCATTGGTTGTCTTTTAAGAAACAAACATATTTGTGCTTTTTGAGGTGTATTGATATATTTAGCTACATAGCTAACATTAAAAAAAATGTAAAAAAAGACAAACAATATTTTAGATTAACATTTATTGATGAAAAGGTCTTGTAGAGGCCACAGAGTTCATTAGTGGGGTGATACAGCAGGAACAAGCACACGGCTAAACCACAGTCTTTAAAAAATAAAATCAGTGCACAGACCATCTTACAAAGATTGCATAATACAAACAAAAGATATAAAATTTCCCAGAAATAGTGCAAATGTTACCACCACCAGGAAACAAAGAAACACGCTTCTCATCAGTCTTAAATGCTCGTTAAACTTAATGCAGACCCAGCGTTTTATTTTGTCCTGTTAAAACAGGAACAAGGCTACATGTGTGCAAAGAAAAATATTTGAAACAAGGACGGCATTTAAATAAAGTTTTCACATACAAAAAAAGGTAATTATTTGCCTGAACTTCTCCAGTTTAGCGTACTTGTTTCTTTAGTGTTTGTGTTGTGCTCTGATGTTTGAGAAGTCAAATCGTCTTCAGGCTCAAAGAAGAAACAGAGACTTAGTGCCGTTACTCTTGTAAAAGCAGCAAATAAAACCCACCATCACTTATTCAGGCGTCTTTAAAACAAACCTTCTGCTCCATGACAAGGAAACAACTTTAAAAAACATGGAGATGCTTTTCTGTGTAAATAAATCCAGATCAATCACCCTGCAACAAACTCGTTAGCTTAGCTTAGCTGCAGCGCGTTACCTCCCTGGACTCCAGCAGCCGTGACGGTTAAAGTGTCGGTCGGAGGTCTGAAGAGAGACAGACGTCACCCTTCAGGTGCGTTCATGTCAATTAACACAACTGAACTCACACGGATCTCAAGTCAACAAAACAAAACCATCTCAAACTCTCACCTGGATGTCGTGAAGTTTTTTTTTTTTACAATTTATCGGTTTGCCGATGCACAAATACGAGATTATGCAGAAGTAGCCGCAGCTCCACACATTACACACACACACACACACACACACAACACAACACAACACACAATGAACAGGCTAGATAGAATTAAGAAAACACATCTGCGTGATTAAAAATGGCACCAAAGTGAAACAGAGTTACAAAGCCCTCCGCTCGCCGGAGCCCCAAACGTACATTCAAAGTCTGACTTCAAAAGATCTTCATCACACCGGTCTGAGAGAACACTTCAAGGACCTTCAAGGACCCTTCAAGGCCCAATTCAAGGCCCATACAAGGCTACTTCATGGCTCCTTCAAGGCCCCTTCAAGGTTCATTCAAGGTGAATTCAAGGACCCTCAAGGCCCCCCTCAAGATCCATTCAAGGTTCCTTCAAGCCACCTTCAAGACCCCTCCAAGGCTCCTTCATGGCTTATTCAAGGCCCATCCAAGGCTCCTTCAAGGTACCTTCAACGCCCATCCAAGGCTAATTCAAGGACCATTCAAGACCACAAAAACCTAGAGTTTCCTCCTCCAGGCGCTTCGAGGTCCTCGGCCTCCGGCTAACGGTACAAGGGCGTGTGCTACATGTGCCGGGAGAGCGAATCCCCGACACAACGATCCCAAAGACAAGTGTGCTCTAGGTCCAAGCTAACGTAGCTAACGTAGCTCATTTAGCTCACGTAGCTAACGTAGCTAACGTAGTCCACCTGCATGCAGAAACGGAAACACTCGGTCCTGAAGGACGTGAACGCCGGGTCGGACGTCACGACGTGCATGCTGGTGTCGAGAGGAAGAGGAGGAGCGACTCTTGTTCATTGTAAAGATCTAAAAAAGAAAAAAAAGACTTTATGCACATGCTACCGACGCCCAGACAAGAGTCAAAAAGGCGCGTCTCTGCTCCGCGTGAGGAGGCGTGGCCTGAGCGGGTCAGAGACCAGCTGCTTTGGTTCGATCGCGGACGGATCCCAAGTCCTGTAAAAAGAGTTTTCACGAACACGACGGACCTCAGTCCCACGAGGAGAACGGACGGAAAGGATTACAGAGCGTAAATATTATATATTATTATTTATGTTGTTTATTTTCTTCTTCTTCCTGTGAATATTAAAAACAAGAACACCACCAGTACAAAGAGAAAGGGTCGCGTCCCGTCCCTTCAGTGCGATTCAGAAAAACACGGAGCACCAGTAGACGAGGGGTTAAAACCACGAGCCCTAAGCGCACGCACACACACACACACACACACACACACACACACACACACACACACACACACACACACACACACACACACACACAGTGTATGCGAGCCCCCACACAGGTCTATTTAAAAGGGTGGAGGGCGTCGGGCTAGCATGGAGCTAGCATGGAGCTAGCGTGGAGCTAGCGTGGAGAGCGCTGGCGTGAGCTCCCCTCTGGGTGCCTCGAGGCCCGGCAGGTCGTGCGATTGGTCGGATTCCGGGGTCCCCGTCTCGTGGAGGAGGGGGCGGGGCTTAAAGCTGGTGCACGACGCTCTCGGCGTGGTTGGCGGGGACGTCCTGCCGCAGACGCTGCCACTGGAAGGTCGTGCTGAGGGAGCCGAGCTCCTCCTCCTCGCTCTCCTGCTCCTTGGCGAACTCCATGAACACCTGGAGGAAGAGGAGGAGGAAGAGCGCGGGAACAAAAAGCTGAAGTTTAAAGACGTCTGACTGTGAAGGAACATTTCAAATTGAGCTCCTGGTCCACACACCTGCTCCAAGGTCGACTGGGAGAAGTTGTACTCCTCAAAGTTGAAGTTTTGCTTTGCTGAAAAGAAACGGAGATCAAGACGACCCTCAGGGTGTGTGTGTGTGTGTGTGTGTGTGTGTGTCTCACCCCTCTCTAACTGACAGAAGGACTCGGCCAGTGACTTCACGTCCTCCATGGGGATCTTGTAAACCATCAGAGTTGCAAAGCTGCAGAGAAAAGCATCAGCCGGTAGAATTAAAGTCTGTTGTTGCACAAAGCTGCAGAGCTTTTATTTTGAAGGGCACGCTCCGCTCTCACCTCTCTTGCCGGGCGGCGTGCGGGAAGATTCTCAGGATCTCTTTGTGCAGCAGCGCCACCTGCTGGAGGCCCGTCAGCTCCTCCCGCAGCTTCACCTCCAGGCTGTAGCCGCGGCCGTACTTCCCCTTCAGGTGCTGGATGGAGCCGATGCACCTGGCGGGGAGAGGGGACAGGGTTCACGCCCACTCTGACCACCGGGACTTTAAAGCACGCGGCCGCGGGTTCGATACCTCAGCCGGCCGGACACCATGATGGCCACGCGGTCGCACACGGCCTCGGCCTCCTCCATGTAGTGCGTGGTGAGGACGGCGCCGCGCTGCCGGTTCTTGAAAGCGGCGCGAATCGCTCTCCTGCAAAGACACGAGGGAGGAGAAACCTCAGGGGATACAGAGCGATGACATATTCAATGAATTTGTTTCACATCATTAAAAATAATAATAGAATTAAAAAGAAAACAAAATAATAATAATCATACATTTAAAAAAATGTATATATATGATTTTAAAATGTTTTTTTTAAATAATTTAAAAAAAAATGTGATGTATTTCTTTGGGGGGGGTAAAAATGAAGAAATACAAAAAAATATTTCAATTTAAAATGTTTTTTAACAATTAAATTTAAATAAAAATGTGTTTTTTAAATAAATAAATAAAATAAATGTAGTCCTACCACATGCGCTGTTTGGACTTGGGGTCCATCCCTGAAGACGGCTCGTCCAGCAAGACGATCTGAGGATTCCCGATCATGCTCAAGGCGAAACACAGCTGTGAACACACACACACACACACACACACACACACACACACACACGCACAACAGCTCAGAGTGCCTCACTCCTCTCGCTCCTCTCGCTCCTCTCGCTCCTCTCGCTCCTCGCACTCCTCGCACTCCTCTCGCTCCTCTCGCTCCTCTCGCTCCTCTCGCTCCTCGCGCTCCTCGCGCTCCTCGCGCTCCTCTCGCTCCTCTCGCTCCTCTCGCTCCTCTCGCTCCTCTCGCTCCTCTCGCTCCTCTCGCTCCTCTCACTCCTCTCACTCCTCTCACTCCTCTCACTCCTCTGACTCCTCTGACTCCTCTCACTCCTCTGACTCCTCACACTCCTCTCGCTCCTCTCGCTCCTCTCGCTCCTCTCGCTCCTCTCACTCCTCTCACTCCTCTCGCTCCTCTCACTCCTATAGCTCCTCACCTTCCTCTTCAGTCCGGCCGACAGCGTCTTGGCCTGCTTGTGCAGGTGCTTCTTCAGCTCCAGAGCGTTCACCACTCTGTCAGCGAGCAACACACAGGAGAACCTCAGAGCTGCAGAAACACTCAGGAACCCGGCGGTGCGAACCCGGCTTACCGCTTGACGATGCCCGGCACGTCCTCGCCCCTCAGGCCCTTGATGGCGGCGTGGATCTCCAGGTGCTCCTGCAGGGTGATGCGGGGCCACAGCGGGTTCACCTGGGGACAGTAGCCCACCTGCTGCAGGGGGGCGTCCACCGGGAGGAAGTCTGTGCCGTAGTCCCCCATCAGGATCTGGAGGAGCGGAGCAGAGGTCAAGCATACATGTGAAGGTCAAGCATACATGTGAAGGTCAAGCATACATGTGAAGGTCAAGTATGCATGTGAAGGTCAAGCATGCATGTGAAGGTCAAGCATACATGTGAAGGTCAAACATACATGTGAAGGTCAAGCATACATGTGAAGGTCAAGTATGCATGTGAAGGTCAAGTATGCATGTGAAGGTTAAGCATGTCTGATGTGTATAATCTGCTTCATCATCATCAGTATGCTCACCTGTCCGGCCGTTGGCTCCGTGTCTCCTGCCAGCATGTGCATGATGGAGCTCTTTCCGGCTCCGTTGGGGCCCAACAGGCCAAGAACTTCACCTGGAAGTCAGAAACATGACAACAAGTTTTATTGTTTTATTGTTTTCCTGAAACGAAGACCGTGGATGGAAAGTAAATCCCTGAAGCCGGAGCTAGAGGAGCGAGAGGAGCGAGAGGAGCTAGAGGAGCGAGAGGAGCGAGAGGAGCGATAGGAGCGAGAGGAGCTAGAGGAGCGAGAGGAGCTAGAGGAGCGAGAGGAGCGAGAGGAGCGAGAGGAGCTAGAGGAGCGAGAGGAGCGATAGGAGCTAGAGGAGCGAGAGGAGCGAGAGGAGCGAGAGGAGCTAGAGGAGCTAGAGGAGCGAGAGGAGCTATAGGAGCGAGAGGAGCGAGAGGAGCGAGAGGAGCGAGAGGAGCTAGAGGAGCGAGAGGAGCGAGAGGAGCTAGAGGAGGAACCTTTGCGGACGCAGAAGGAGACGTTCTTGGCGGCCACTTTCCTGGTCTTGTTGAGAGAGAAACCTTCTCTGCGGCCGCTGTACTGCTTCCTCAGGTTACTCACCACCACCGCCGGCTTCTGCACGCCAGGAGAGGAAACGCTCACATGTGATGGACGATAACCAAAACAATAAACCATGGACACATTTTATTTTTGTACAGTAAAAGAAGGAGCTTTTCAATAAACAGCTCCTTATTCACTCTACAAAAATAATCATTTTTGATTTTTTTTAAATACCTTTGAAGAGATGTGGCACAAATGGTACAATAAAGAAAGACATACAATTTTTTTAATTATTAAAGTGATAATGTGACTAAATTAATGAACTTGATTTTTGACATCTTGGGCATTTTGTGACGTAGAAACAAACGTTTCCCGACCGGTCTCGATCACACCGACCAGAGGAGACCTTCACCTCCTCACAGGACTGGCAGCTGAGCGCCTCCTTCACTCGGGCCTTCTCCATCTGGACGTCCTCGTCCTCGCTCAGCCCGTCTTCCAGGTGCTTCTCCGCTTTGGGCTTCGACATGCACGACATGCTGGAGAAGACAAAGGATCTTCTGTCATCACGACGTCCACGTGAACCAACGCTGAGCCTCAATGCAGACTCACAGGAGAGCGAGTGCTCTCCAGCTGCGACCTGGAGGATGACCTCTACCTGCCGACGGTCCTTCCTCCGTAACGGATCTCCAGCCAGCGGAGCAGCAGCAGCAGCAGGATGCACTGCAGGTACGGCTGAACAACACAGGAACGAACATTACGGCCGAACATTCAACGCAGAGAAACGTTTGTGCAAAAAGAAATGCGTCTGTACGTACAGCTATGACTGAAACGATGAGGTTCTTCCACAAGAAGTTCTCCTCAAACAGAGAGTGCAGGAAGGTCGCCTGTAGACGGAGGAAACACATCAGGGAGGACGCTGAAGAGAAGAGACGCTCACAACGCCACCGATTCAGGAGAAACCAGACGGGAGAACCAGCGCGGGAGAAAAGCAAAGCTCGGCTGCGGACGTATTTAAACACCTCAAGAGATGAATTCCTGCAGCAGTCGATGCTCCTGGGCTGGAACTCATGTGGGTTTCTACTGGAGATAACACGTCTACGCATGAGCACCTCCTGCAACGCCACTTAAACACATCCAACCTCTCCGAATGTACATGTTTATGTGTTTCATGCTGAACGAAGAGACCGCTGGAGCTCCGACCTTGGTGATGCAGTTGAGGCAGCCCATCAGAGGGTACAGAGGGTTGAGGAAACACAAGATGTTGTGCAGATTTCGGGTCAGTTCGGGGTTGCCGTTCACAAACGACAGCTGAACCAGCGAGGCCGACACCACACACACCTGAGGAGCCGTCAAACACGCCGTTCAGTGAGTCACGCCGCATGTGAAATGTCTTCGCGGCAGGCAGACGACGCTCACCATCATGGAGATGACGGAGAAGAAATCCTTGTTGCTCTGGACTCGGGCGAAGCCGAAGGAAGACACGTACGTGAAGAGGATCATGGCCGGACCGAAGGCGACGGTGCACAGGACCTAGGAGAGGAGAGAGGAGGCAGGAGAGAGGAGGCAGGAGGCATGAAAGGTGGCTCAACGGCGAGGTTTCTCTGACTTGATAACGTCTGGAGCCGGCGGCGGCACGGACCACGGCGGTGAGGTTGCTGGAGGTGAGCAGGTTCCCGGTGTGGAAGGAGAAGAGGATGACGGTCATGCTGGAGAGGATGAGGTAGTAGAAGGGGACGTCCACGGCCGCCTGGCCGCACCAGTAGGCCGACGGCGCCAGACCCGAGATACGAAGAGTCGAGCGACACTTGATCTGAAGAAGGAGAAGAAGAAGAGAGGGAATCGGAGGCGATCTAGAGGAGGGAGGACGCTCCGACACCCTGAAGGGTCAGCTGTCACTCAAACCACGAACCCGGTCAGCCTCAACCTCCAGACCTTTCATGCTTCCTGCTGCGCTCTACGTCTCAAACTGTCCAGTCAAATGCAAAGTGCCACAAGAACATTCTTTAAGGAAGCACATCGGTGGAGGAGGGCTCCAGAAGTGCACAATATATCTCGTCACAGTAATATCACTCCTGACTCTCTTTTAAGTGCAAACAAATCATAAAAAAAAATGCACATTTCTCCTCTTATCTTTAGCAAGGTATCAATCTGGAGTGTTTTCACTGAATTGATGAAGAGAAAAAACTATTTCGGGGTGAACTGTCCCTTTAAGAAATGTCAATGTGTGCAGACGCCTCGCTGCACGGCTGACGGTCGTGAAGGGAAGCGATCACCTCTCGGTCTCGGGTGTGGTCCATCGCGAAGTACGCCGGCATTCCCGCCGCCAGCATCCCCAGTATGATGGCCTCGATGGACACCAGAGCGTAGGACGTGGCGTCCGGGATTTGCTGAGGGCGAACGTCAGAGCGGGAAACGTCAAACATCTTTAAAACGACTGGATGGACGAGGTCCGCGTCGGCGAACACTCACGTAGTCAAACGGCTTGGTCCAGGTCCGGATCCGTCCGGTCCCGTTCAGGCCCCTCAGGAGAGCGTTGCTCAGGATGTTGACGGCCATCGGCAGCGAGTGGACGGTGGTGCTGTTGAACGCAACGCTGTATTTGAAACCCTGTTGAGGGACGGAGGGAACAGAGCGTTGAGCTGTCAAGTCACCCGGAGGCCAAACGGATCAAACTTCAACGTGCGGCGGCGGCGAGCCGACCTTGCTGGATCCCGTCACGTTGATGGCGGCGCTGTGCGGCGCCACGGCCATGTAGTCGCCGTGCTTCATCACCTCCACTCTGATGTCCTGAGACTGCAGGTTGTGGATGAAGTCGGAAATATCAGAACCTGTCGGCACGAGGACGAGGGCACGATGAACCCACGAGCAGGAAACACAGCAGAACAGTCCAGGGAAATGAGCTCGGTTGGAAGTCGGCAGGAAGCGCTTTCTCGCAGAAAGAAAGACCCGACGACTGGCTCGAGAGGCGGAGGCTCACCTGAGGAGTTCTGCACCAGGAGGCTGGTGGCGTACCGCCGCTGCACCTGGTCCTTCTTCAGCAGGTAGACGGGCAGGAACTGGCGGTCCGGGGAGTGGATCTGGATGTTCCCCGTGAACACCGAGAGGACGAGCACGGCGACGACGAACACCAGGAACAAGGCCAGGCTGCAGGAGGAGGAGGGAGGCGGTGAGGAAAGGAAAGAAGGAAACGGCTCTCACACACGTGGTACGCCGCGGCCGCTCACGTGAAGACGAAGGCCTTCCTCTCGCGCCGCATGTTGAGCATGTGCAGCCAGGCCACGGCGCCGAACTGCTGGCGCCACAGGGCGCGACCCGACACGGAGGCCGACGGCTTGCCGTCCGAGAACGCCAGCAGCCGCTGGTCCGTGTCGTCCACGGAGACGCCGTCGCACTCGTCCTCCGCCGGCTCGCGGTTGAACACGCTGTAGTCTGCAGGCCGGACGAGAAGAACCGCGTTTTGATGCAGAAGTTCCAACGAGTGAGATAGATGTGCACAAGAGCAGGAAAAGTTTTAAAAAATGTACCAATGAAATATGACACATTTCCAGGATTAAAGCGTGAACTATTGACATGGAAACGCTCGTCTGAGGCATTTTGAATGGCGTGCAGCGCTCACCGGCTTGGTCCACTTCGGCCTTCGCCTCCAAGCGGAGGAAAACATCCTCCAGCGTCGTCATGGAAACCCCGTAGTTGGTGATTCCCAGAGCGGGTCGGAGGTCGAGCTGCGCGAACAAACCTGAGCGGAGAAAAACCCGTTTGAAAAGTCAGCGTTTATGAGTCAGAGGAACTGTAGAGAAACACCACAGAAGAAGAAAAACAACTTGTTTTGTGACTTTACAGGTACAAATAGGAGACACGAATGATGTTTATTGCTTTGTTAGACTCCCACAAACAACAAATAATGACATCCTTGTGTTTGTGCAGGTGTCCAGCACGTCGCTCATCTCCTGCCTGATGGAACCATGGACCAGGACTTCACCTGAAAACGTGTCCATGCTCTCAAAGGGCAGCGTGAAGGTGAGCTCGGTCTCATGCTGCCGGGTCAGCTTGGCCTTGGGAACGTGCTGCTCGACCAGCGACGAGATCTTCTCCGCTTCACATCGCTCGTCGATGGACATCCTGCGAGGGAGAGAGAGAAAATGTATTGAATTAAAAAGTTCATTTAGTTTGTGTTGAGATATCAGCGGCGGGTCACTGCTCTGGGACTTATACAACACCTGAAAGTTAAATAAGAATAAACTACATCACAAGGTCTTCTCACCTGAGATGATACCCGACGCCACACTTCACCTTGAGGTACATCGAGGAGCCGACACACTTCAGCTGACCTTGAGAGATCACAGCTTTACGATCTGGAGAAGAAGAAGAAGAAGCAGAAGAAGAAGAAGCAGAAGCAGAAGAAGAAGAAGAAGAAGCAGAAGAAGAAGAAGAAGAAGAAGAAGAAGAAGAAGAAGAAGAAGCATCAGGGTTTAGCGGCAGCAACTACTCTATTCGTTATAGAAAAGAATAACGTAGACTTTACTACAAACGAGGAGTAAAACCTTGAAGTTGCTCATGAAGGAACAGAAAAACACGTTGAAGACTTTGATGAATCTTTCAATACGTAATGAAGCGACAGCTCAAAACAATTCTCCAAGCCGAAGCTGGACTTCTGACTGGGCAGAAGACAGGAAGCTCCTACCGGCCAGGATGTCGGCCTCGTCCATGTAGTGCGTGCTGAGCACGGTGACCCGGCCGGCCCTGCGGCTCCTCAGCAGCGACCACACCTGGTGGCGGGAGCAGGGGTCCATGCCGGCGGTGGGCTCGTCCAGCAGCAGGATCTGGACCCAGAGGTCAGAGGTCAGAGGGGGGCGGGCGGTTACTCACAGGTGAAACCGGTCAAAGCGGCGAGCGGGCACCTTGGGATCCCCCAGGATGGCGATCCCCACGGAGAGCTTCCTCTTCTGGCCGCCGCTCAGGTTCTTGGCCTGAGCCATCTTGATCTTCTCCAGGTCCAGGTCCTTCAGCACCTTGCTGACCTGTTGAAGCAGACGGCACCGGTCACTCACGCTGAGGTCATGATGCCAACACCGAGACGCTCAATATGTTCCTACAAAACATTTGAAACCACTAGATTACAGGGTTCATACGCACCAAAGGATTTACAGGACTTTAAACCACATTTCCAAGACTTTTAACCAAATTTCAAGGCCTTTGAACCCGATTTCCATGAGCAAACATTGTGTGAAATGTGAATACATGAATTTAACACATTTACACAACTTTTACTACACTTTTGGGTTGGTTTGTTTTTTCAAGGATTTTCCAGGCCTGGAAATTCCACGACTTTTCCATGACCATAATAACCTTAGAAGAAGCAGACATGGTCGTCTTGATTTTTTTTTTTCAAGGACCTTTCCAGGCCTTGAAGTTTTTCCATGACCGCATGAACGCTGTAAACATAAACATGAGTTCTCTCGGATGGTCGCAGCACCTCGGCGTCGACGTCGGAGGGCGGGATCCCTTTGATGGCGGCGAATATCCGGAGGTGCTCCTCCACGGTGAGCACGTCGAAGATGATGTTGAACTGAGGGCAGACGCCCACCAGCTGCTTCATGTCCGAGCCGTCCGCCAGCTCCGCCACGGAGGCGCCGTAGATGGAGGCGGAGCCGGCGGTGGGCGGGCAGATGCCGCACAGGACGTTCATGAGCGTGGACTTCCCGGCGCCGCTGTGACCCAGCAGCGCCGTGATCTGACCCTCGTAGATGTCGAAGGTCAAACCTGGAGGGGAGGAGGACGGCGTCAGAAAACAGACCCTTGAAGTCCACTGTGAGGAGCGCGGCTGCTGCTACCTGTCTGACTCACCTCTCAGGGCCTCCACCACGTTGTCCTTCTCCTTGTACACTTTGTGGATGTTGCTGATGCTGCAGAGACGGAGCAGACGAGGCGTCAACACCAGGAGCTCTCAGAGCCTCCACCTCGCGCTCCACCTTCAGACGTTCACGGTGCCACTTACCGGATGGCCTCCTTCCCTCTGAACTCGGGGGAAACCGGCTCGACGGACTCGTCGCCGGCGGGCGCCCCCTTCGGGTCGGCGTCGTACAACGAGCTCACCTCCACGTAGCGCTTCCTGCGTTTGGACCAATAGGACGGCTTCAGGAAGTACAGCAGGGACCGCCTCATCCCAAACTCACCTGCGCGACACACAGCGAGGAACCCGTTAACACTAAAGGACAGGAACCCCACGGGGGAAACCTGGTGCTACTCACGGTTTTACAAAAGGTGATATGCTCTTCATGAGCTTCCTGTGAGGACTCACCGGGCAGCACCTGGTCCAGGTAGAGCGCCAGCAGCAGGTAGAGGACGCAGTCCACCACCAGCATGAGCAGCGGCACGTAGAGAGGGTGAGGCCCGTTGGCCAGCGAGGAGAACACGGCGCCGTCGCCCTGCGCCTCCAGGTTCACCACCTGACACACAACGACACACAACGACACACAGAGACACACAATGACACACAGAGACACACAGCGACACACGTGTGAGTGTCATATTTGACCAATTGAGTGGCTCCTTAAGGTTATTAATTGTGTTCATATGCAACACTAAAATAACTACATTCATGCAGTGACCTTTAACCACATTTCAATGACCTTTAACCACATTTCAATGACCTTTAACCACATTTCAATGACCTTCGACCACATTTCAATGACTTTAAATTAGATTTCATGACCAAACATGTTGTGAAATCTGAGTGTAAACATGAAAAAGTGAGAAAATATATTATTTAAATGCAGAGCCTGGAAAAAAATAATAATTCCATGACTTTTCCAGGTTTTCCACGACCGCATCAGAACCCGGCTCATGGAGAAGCGTCTCGGCCAATCGGGCGCTCCGTCGGCGCGAGCAGGTGCGGGGAGGGCAGCTCACCTGTGCGATGCCGATGGAGAAGGCGCTGGGCGACAGCAGGCACAGCAGCCACACCAGCGGCTGAGGGAAGTCCTCCATCAGCACCGTGAACAGCGACAGGCAGCCGAACACCACCGTCAGCATGGAGCCCACCGTGCTGGCCAGCTTGGGCTTCTTGAACAACGGAGTGAGCATGAAGGAGAAGAAGATCTGTGGAGCGAGAGAAGAGGAAACAAGCGTTTGAGCACAGAATTGCTTTTCTTTCAAAGGCCCAACGAATCGCTTCCTCTGCTCACCGATGAGATCCCGTAGAGGAAGATGAGGAAGAAGACGACCAAGAAGTCGCTGTTGGGGAACAGAGCCGTGTACGTGGCGATGACGGACATCAGGACGGACATGGCGGTCACCAGCGCCGCGTACAGCAGGCCCCACGACAACCTGCAACGACACACAACCCCGAGCTTAGACACAATGACACACAACCCCGAGCATAGACACACAACCTCAAGCTTCGGCACAGCGGCACACAACCCCGAGCTTAGACACACAACCTCAAACATAGACACAGCGACACACAACCTCAAGCTTAGGCACAGGGGCACACAACCTCAAGCTTAGGCACAGGGGCACACAACCCCGAGCTTAGGCACAGGGGCACACAACCCCGAGCTTAGACACACAACCTCAAACAGACACAGCGACACACAACCTCAAGCTTAGGCACAGCAGCACACAACCCCGAGCTTAGACACACAACCTCAAACATAGACACAGCGACACACAACCTCAAGCTTAGGCACAGGGGCACACAACCCCGAGCTTAGACACACAACCTCAAACATAGACACAGCGACACACAACCTCAAGCTTAGACACAGCGACACACAACCCCAAGCTTAGACACACAACCTCAAACATAGACACAGCGACACACAACCCCAAGCTTAGACACACAACCTCAAGCTTAGGCACAGCAGCACACAACCCCGAGCTTAGACACACAACCTCAAACATAGACACAGCGACACACAACCTCAAGCTTAGGCACAGGGGCACACAACCCCGAGCTTAGACACACAACCTCAAACATAGACACAGCGACACACAACCTCAAGCTTAGACACAGCGACACACAACCCCAAGCTTAGACACACAACCTCAAACATAGACACAGCGACACACAACCCCAAGCTTAGACACACAACCTCAAACATAGACACAGCGACACACAACCTCAAGCTTAGACACAGCGACACACAACCCCAAGCTTAGACACACAACCTCAAACATAGACACAGCGACACACAACCTCAAGCTTAGACACAGCGACACACAACCCCAAGCTTAGACACACAACCTCAAGCATAGACACAGCAACACAACCCCAAGCTTAGACACACAACCTCAAGCTTAGACGGACAACCTCAAGCTTAGACACAACAACACACAACCCCAAGCGTACAGTCAAACACCACACATTTATAATTCAATATAGTATTTGTATTTACAAGCATTTATACAACTGGGTCGTCCTCACCAGAAGGAGGTGTCGTACAGCCCCATCATGGTCATGGTGTCCTTGAGGCGATGCTCCTTCTCGGCCGCCACGTTGACGATGAGGAAGGTGACGAAGGGCGTGAAGGCCAGCACCAGGTAGATGGAGATGAGGGCGTGCGGGAACTTCTGCACCTCCACGGAGCCGGGCTGCCCCATCATCACCACCTTCAGGTCCATCTCACTCCACACCGAGCGCTTGGTCTGCATCTGTTCACAGCAGACGCACCTTCAGCCTCACGAGCGATGCAACTGACGATCATCTGTGTTATTGATTATCAACGTTTCTTTCTGGTTTCCCCGGTGTCTGAGGGAGAGGTGCAGGAAGTCCTTCCTTCCTTCTGCTGTCAGGCTGCACAACTAGCTGAGCTCACAGGAGACCGCAAACACTTACAATCACCTTTTGGCCACTTTCAATTACATTAATCTGGTACTTTCATATACTTTTTTTTCATTCCGTCTGTACATTTAATATTGCTATTGTATTCCTCTTACTGTTCATTTATATTACTTGATTGTTTTATTTACTGTTTGTCTGTTGTGTGCACTGCTGCTGTAATCCTGCAATGTTCCCACCAACTGCAGGATTATTTTATCTTCTTTTACCAATCAAAGAATCGAGTGATTGTTCATATCGAACCATCGATGACGTGACGCTCTTTTATGTGTCCGTCCTCAATTATTTATCAATATTCTTCTCAGATTATCCTTGAGATTGCATTCGCTTTATTAGAACTGCGTTGCCGTTTCCTGCGCTGGAGCGCTGGAGAGCAAGGTGCTGGTCTCACCTGGAGAGCAAGGTGCTGGTCTCACCTGGAGAGCAAGGTGAGGTCTCACCTGGAGAGCAAGGTGCTGGTCTCACCTGGATGACGGCTGCGTCGATCAGCGACTGGAGGCGGATGAAGCCGGAGTACCAGTAGTTTGCTGCTCTGCAGTTCACTGAGCTGGTGAAGCAGTTGGCTGGAGGAGAACAAGCAGAGTTTTTAACGTTTTCATAGTCGGAAAAATTATAATTTATACGTGAAAAAGAATTTACCTGGCGAAAAAAAAAAGTTCCTCCGGTTTCGCACATTTAAAAAATATTTATATATTTTTTATGACCATTATTATAATATTTTTTATTTATTTCTCAGAATTTTGTATTGAACGTATATTAAATCTTGTTCTCAATTGTGTCTTAATAAAAATAAAAAATGTTTTTTTTAAATAATATTTTTATTTACGTTCCAGTACTTTTTACTGAAAGTATATTAAAAAATAAATACTAAAGTATTAATTTAATTATTTATTCAGATTTAGCCATTTACTTTCTGGCTAAATCTTGTTCTCGATTGCCTCTTAATAAAAATATAAATACTTTTAAAATAAAATCTACAAAATCAGAAAGAAAAAAAAGTGAGCGGCTCTGAAAATAATCTAAAAAATGTGTAAAAAAAATAAAATGTTCCGCGTTTAAATAAAGGAGTCAAAGGTCAAAGGGTCAGGGCCCGTGAGGCCGTACCGATGGACTCCGTGTCGTCGCTGGGGAACGGCAGCTGGTTGTAGGGGAAGCGAAGCCGGTACGACGAGGCCGAGCTGTCCATGAACACAACGCCCACGTAGCTGGAGGGCTCGTACAGGCTGGCGTTCTCCAGGTCCTCCTCACTGGCAAAGCTCTCCAGACGGTCCTGCATGTCTGGAAGCACAGAGGAGGAGGAGGAGGAGGAGGAGGAAGAGGAGGAGGAAGAGGAAGGGGTCACAAACCGAGAACAGTCCCTCACTCATCCCTTTGATGCAGATGGAGCGAGGCTCTTACGCATCTCCTGGGCGACCTCCTCCATGATGTGGGTGGTGACGTTGCTGATGGGCGTGTAGCCCAGCCCCTTCAGGAAGTGGTCGTCGCGCTCCAGCTCCATGGTGCTGATGCCGCCGTAGTAAACGTGAGGATTCAGGACGCTGATGACGATCAGGAGGCCCAGCAGGAGCAGAGGGAGGATCAGTTCCTGCCAGGAGAGACGAGAGGATGAAGATGAGGAGGAGGAGAGAAAACCACCACGTCCAACCAAACACACGAGTGACTTCACAAAAAAACTAAAACATCTGGTCATCAAAAGGGTTATCATTTCTTTTTCCTGCTACTTACTTCCTGCTACGGTTCTTCCCAGGCGATGACATAATATTAGAAGATGAATCAACGAGTAAAGTCTGGCTTTTATAAAGAGCTTTCGATAAAGAAATATATATATATATATATATATACATACATAGTTCCACTGGGAAAGCGTGTGCACAAGAGACTCACAACCTCATTGAGGCAACACTGCTCACATTACAGGTTTCATGAGGCTCGATTCTCCAGTTCCCACACAACACTCCACTGAAAGATGAATTAAATCGATTAAATCGATCAGGATTATGAGGTTATGAGGTTATGAGCTCAGACAGACGATGTGAAGTAATCTGCTGTTCAGGAAATTTCCTCGAAAGAAAAGTTAAAACACAAAGCGACATAAAAAATGCATCAGAGCAAATGAAAAATGCATGTTGTAACGAAGAAGAGGACGGGAGGTAGAGGAGGATAACAAGCCATTGCTTCCATCCAATTACAACTTCTTTACTATAAATGAAAGAGAGGTGTGTGTGTGTGTGTGTGTGTTGCTCTGCAGCAGCTGCAGCTCACACACAGATTCAGACATCACATGCAGCGTGACGGTGTGCTGGCCTTGAGGAAAGATAACGTGCGATCCAAGACAACGGCACAACACAAACATGTCAGTGAACATCTCTTCCCTCCAGTAACGGAGGGGTGAAGCCACAGAATCTAAAAGGTGTGTGTGTGTGTGTGTGTGTGTGTGTGTGTGTGTGTGTGTGTGTGTGTGTATGAAGACAAGTAACGCAATGACAGATAAGAAGCGAGGTTCAAAGTATATTAAACTCGGCATCAATTATTTATGAATGACCTGCATTAGATTCTCCTTTATATATTTATACACACACACACACACACCTGGAGGCTCTGCTGCTTGGTCCTCCACTTGATGAGCAGGTTCTTGTAGAGCAGACTCCTCGTCTGGTGCCAGACTCCGGCGTCTCGTCTGTGCGCGGGCTGCATGCTGCCTGCATGCCTCATGGGGATGACGTACGGGCCAGAAGTCGTCTCCCTGATGCCGCCCTCAGCTGCAAGTTCAACAGATATATGTATTTACGAAGGGAAAGGAAAGTAAAGCTTGACAGGAACAAACAACGACAATGCTCACAAACACACAACACCGAGGGTTCGATCTGCAAATTTCACAATTTTTGACCGTATCAGACGCTTTGAAACTAGTTTCAACAGTCGTTCAGTGCATCATGTGTGCTGTCAGCAAACGATTAATCAATAAACTAATAAGTGGATTGATCGCTGCACTAACGTGCAGTATTGTTCCTGAAGAATTATAAGATGCACATTTAAATACTTTCACTGCTGCGTTGTTGTTGTATTGTCAGCAGTCTTATGATATTAGTACACAAGGTAAACAATGCATGTTGTTTACAGCACTGAGGAGCACTTACAGTTGAATGTTGCAGTATGCAATGAATTTACTTCATTTGCATGCAGAAAAAAACAATAATTTTGATGCAAAGTCATATTTAATAGTACCTCGACTGCTGTTAGATACGCATCAGTACTGGGCGCCCTCAGAGAGACACCAGCCTGACCACAGACCAGCTGCACCACCGCGGCGTCGGTTAGGAGCCTTTTATCAAAGCGTACCGTAAAGGACACCCAGCTGACGTAAACTCACCCGATAGCGTCCAGCTGGTTACAGTGAAGCATCAGCTAGCTAACGAATTAACGCAAAACCCTGCGAGAAAGCGCGTGGTGTGTTGTCTGGACGGGACTTTCAGCATGCGACCGAATAGTTTGTTTGTTTGTCTTCGCCTCTTTGTTCCGTTAGCTGAGCTGAATCGGGCGATCGAGCGACAAGCGACACACAGACGACTGGAAAAACAGACATAGGCAACCGATGAAAGGAGCAATGCGACATACTCACGTATGAAATACATTAAGGCATTTCTCTCCTCAATTTGTGAGTTCGACGACGTAACATTACGGACGCTTTACGTCAAGTAAACAACCCTAAAAACGAGCTCCCTTATCGCTTTCGTCGCTTCTTGGTCGCCACTTCCTCCTGTCAGAAAGAACAGACGTGACGCTGACCAATCAGAGCTCGCCTGGGTGTGAGTGACAGCGGAATGCACCAATCACAGCTCGACCGAATGGCGATTATTGTCGTATCCCAAACAAGGGATCGATACGTAAACTGAACAAACCCACTTGTTTTTTGGAGGGGAAACATAAATACATCTGATTAATTTAAATATAAATGCATTGATTGCAAACAGCGTGGGAATATAATTTGCATTTTTTGCACTTTCTTTATTGTTTCATTTCCTAAATAATCACACTTTATTGTTGTGTTGTGTATTTATTGAGTATTTTGCATTTCTGATATTTTTTGTGATTTTTATTAATTTTTTTGTGATATTTTTTATTGTTATTTAAATTTATATTGTCCCTCTGGGTATACACATCTATATTATTATCTGTAAATGAGTGAAATCATTCAGTAAAAATAGCAGATGAAGTATCTTTGTAACCCAACCTTTGTTAAAATCAAATCTAGAACTTTTATAACTACAATTCTTGTTATCCAAAACTCTCAAAGATACAAATTAGTCTAATTTCTCTTGAGAAAAATGTGTGTAAAGTATTCAAATGTGATGGGATAATAATAATAATACACCTTTATTGGTCCCAGTGCAGTCATACAAACATAGGTTTAAATACATTACACTGACACATAAAGTAGTTGTCTTGAGAAGCTGTAACAAGCTGATATAAAACGGTGTGAAATGGAAATAAAGATGATTTAAAACCCTAAAGGGAACGGGTGAGAGGGCTATAAAACATGTCTGTGTTGGTGTGTGCGGCGGTGTCGCTGTATTCGATCTGAAAGTGGCGACGATGGCGGCGAGTGCGCGCAGGCCGCTTCTGGGACGTCTCTGAATTGGAGGAAGCCGTGCAGCGGGGCGGGAACAGGCAGCCGCCGCACCACGTCGGGGCTCTGCAGCCGAGCCGGTCCCAGAACGCAGCGGACCTGCAGCCGGCAGACGTGGGACAGACGGGGGATGGAGTCTAGAGGACGAGGAGAGAAGGGACAGTCGTCATCGCTCAGCGGTCACTACAGTTTGGGGAAAAGCAGATTTAAATGTGCATCTTGTCGCCGCACCAAGATGCGGACGCGGCTCCCAGCTCGACTCTGCACGTCTTCGATCCAGAATACGTTTCAAAGACGGAGACAAAGTCGACCAGTTCACAAACTCCAGCAGGTAGTTCAACACCTCGCCGTCCGCCTGCTCAAACCTGCACGGCAGAGAGGACAGAGAGATATCGATCGAACGGAACAGTTCATACGCATTGTGACAAGAGGATTTCCATGACTTTAAAATTGTGAAATGTCATGAAAAGGAAGAGGATGAAGACGTGGACGAAGATGAAGACGAGGACGTAGACAAGGACCTCGTCCACGTCCTCGTCTACGTCCTCGTCTACGTCCTCGTTCTCGTCTACGTCCTCGTCCACGTCCACGAAGACGTAGACTGGAACGAGGACGTAGACGAGGACGAGGACGTAGACGTAGACGAGGACGTAGACGAGGACGTAGACGAGGACGAGGACGTAGACGTAGACGAGGACGTAGACGAGGACGTAGACGAGGACGTAGACGAGGACGTAGACTAGGACGAGGACGTAGACGAGGACGTAGACGAGAACGAGGGCGTAGACGTGGACGAGGGCGTAGACGAGGACGTGGACAAGGACGAAACGAGAACGTAGACGAGGACGTAGACGAGAAAGTAGACGAGAACGAGGGCGTGGACGTGGACGAGGACGTAGACGATGACGAGGACGTAGACGAGGACGTAGACGATGACGAGGACGTAGACGAGGACGTAGACGAGGACGTAGACGCTCATTGTTCATGAGCGTAGGAACCCTGAGGACAGAGAGGAGGCCGGTCCTACATGTGCGGCTGCAGCAGCAGAGAAGGTTCTAGTCCCGCCTCCAGGAGAACAGGAAGCCAGCAGGCGGCAAAGCGCACTTGTTCCAGAGCCACGCAGAGCAGCGCCCTCACTTCCTGCAGCTTCAAACAGGTTCCCTCACGATGAGTCGGCACAGAACGGGTCAGAGCCTCTCGTGGAGCGACGCGTCTGTGCTGGAGTATCAGTCGCAGCAGCTCGGTTCGGCCCGTGGCCAAAGCGTGGACCCAGTCCTCCTCGCTCAGACTCGCTCCGGCGGCGACCAGCAGCCTCACCGACTCGCTGAAAGCACAAAGCCGTCCGTTGGACATTTGAGTTTTTATACGCTCTCTGGAACCTGAGAGGAGGTCTGTGAGTTCTCACCTGCACGGGTCAGCGGACGTGGACAAAGCCAAGGAGAGCGGCGAGCGGACGCCCAGCACGCTCGAGCAGTCCTGGGCGTCGGGGCTGTAGCCTTCGCTCAGGAGCGCCGCCACGCCGCGGCTCTGACGGCCGTGGACGGCCAGGTACAGAGGACTCACCGCGCCGTCGCCGCGGTCACACACCCGGTCCGTAACAGAGATCAGCCTCCTGAGGACGCTGCAGCCACGACACACAATGTGACACAGCACGGACAGGAGAGTCAACGTTAGTGATCAGATATTCTCAACTTGAAGCTACTCAAATGGCAGATTTGATGATTTTCCTACTTTATTTGAGTGCACACTGAATGAGTTTACTTTTGACTGTTGGTTCGTTCCGACATTTCTAACTTCTTCTTATCCCAAAATGTTTTTTAAAACGAAACAATCAAATCTTTTGTTGAACAGTTCACAAGTTCATTGACAAGTGTAACATGTGATGAGAGCTTCAGCGGTTCACCATGGGGTCAGTACCCGATGTGGCCGAACTCAGCGGCGGCGTGAATAGGAAGCTGCGGCCATTCCAGACTGCAGGCCACGTTGGGATCCGCCCCGTGGTCCAGCAGGAAGTCCACACAGGCCCCGTGGCCCTCCTGAGAGGCGATCATCAGCGGAGTGGCCAGATCAGCTGCCTGGGCGCTCACGTTGGCCCCTGAACGCCCCCAAAGAAACAAGTGAAAACAATTCATTTAGTGTATTTTAACTGGATTGCTCTGAGAACTCAGAGGCCTGAAGAAACACGTCCATTCACCGGCAGCAACGAGGATCTCCAGGCACTCCTGTTGTCCGTACTGCGCCGCCACAAAGAGAGGGGAGATCTTGTGGTCGTCTAGAGCCTCCAGGTTGCACACACCCACCAGAATGCGTACGATGTCCTTGTGGCCCTGAGGAAGAAACAAACCCAACCCGGTTAGGCTTCACCTCGCGGTGGTGAGAGGTAGCGTTTGAGGTCCGCGCGTGCCTTGTGAACAGCCTGGTGCAGGCAGGTCCAGCAGGACGCCGTGTGCGATCTGTCGACCTCCGCGCCTCCGCTCACCAGCAGCTCCACGACCTCCTTGTGCCCGCCGTCAACAGCTGGAGGGAAACAGATAGCGGCCGGTAAAATGCTGCAGGCTTTAAGCCAATCGTAAAAGTGGACACGTGGTCACAGGTGCATACAGAGTACAGAACACACTCATTAGACAACGTGTCGTACCGGCGTACAGAGGACAGGACGAGTCATTCGTGAGCTGGTTGATGTCGGCGTGTGCGCTCAGGAGCAGGCGCACCACGGCCAGGTGTCCGCGCTGCGCCGCCAGGTAACACGCAGACTCGCCCTCGTGGGTCAAAGAGTTCACCAAGGCGCCGCAGCCGCGGGGGGAGGAGCCTGTTGCCGAGAGAAACACAAAGAGAGGAAGGAAACATGTGTGAAAGGATTGATTCACTGATTTTGATTGACATCTGTTGTTTGCAACCAGACGTGCGCTCTGAACGTCATATCATCCATTATGTGTATTTTGTCGATGACCTTCGGGGTGGACGATGGCCTTGCTTACCGCCCGCAGCAGACACAACCTCCAGCACGCAGCCCTCGCTGCCGGCGGCCGCCGCCTCGTGCAGGGCGTTCCAGCCGCGGTTGTCTCGCCCGTCCACACTGAAACCTCTCCGTATCAGCCTCCTCACGCGCTTCCTGCAGCCGGAGCGAGCGGCGGCAGCAACGCTGGAGACCGTGTCGCTGTAGCACTCTGTGAAGTCCATCACCCCCTGCTCCGGAAAGAGTCAGACACATTCATTAGGCCATTACTTACAGTGGTGGAAAGTAGTATAAGTACATTTTGTTCTCAAATACAGTACTCAAGTGCACATTTAAGCTGCTTTTTGATAGTTTTTTCCCCATTGCATGCTCCTTAATACTTCTGCTCCTCTACATTTAAGAGGTAGATAGTGTATTGTAGCAGTACAATACAACACACACAGTAATAATACTCCAGAAACATACAACTAGCAAGACACAAGAGAGCATTTCACTGCACAATAATTACTTGTCCTCTAAATACCGACACACATTACATTCAGCTAGTACTACTTCACTAAGGAGTCGTGTATTCTCAGTGTATTACGTCAACTAACTACTCACGTCGCTGACGGTCACAAATCACAACATATCGTCTGCTAGTCGCCATTTTCTTCACCGTCGACTACGTCAGCTTTAACATAACGTCGTGTACAAATATATGACACACAGTAAGCATAAGTATTTGTTGTACTTTACCTAAATGCGCCTCCGGAGACGCGAGTCGCTGGTTGATGACGTACCACCACAACGCGCAGTGGGTTTAGCTTCTTTGCTAATAGCTATTCGTTTTCGTATGGGTTTTATTGGCAGTAAGGAATGTCCCTTGCGTGACGCCGTCTTTATAGACAGCGCATGCGCTGTTGCCCACAGGAGATGAATGCAGATGTGGAACATATGAAAGCCCATTTTTCCCACACAACAAAAAAATGTGCAATAATTATGACCAAAAATAAACAAAAATGAAATAAAAAAAAGAAGAAAAAAAGAAATATGACAAAATAAAAATAAAAAAAACTATGACCAAAAAAAAATTAACAAAAATCGGTTGTTGCAATTACTGAGTAATGTATTATAAATTGGTTTTATACCATGTAAATGTATGTGAGTATATATTATAGATATGCAGATGGATTAGAGTAGATATATAATCTAAATATTCATGACAATATGTTATATATTATACTCTCGGAGGTTGGCGGTGATATATATATATATATATATAGAGAGAGAGAGAGAGAGAGAGAGAGAGAGAGAGAGAGAGAGAGAGAGAGAGAGAGAGAGAGAGAGAGAGAGACTGCACATTACGTTTATATATGTATTAACTTCATGTAATTAAATTACAGTTATATGTTAATAATTAACCCGCGACTCACGTCAACGCCTGCGCTGTTTGATGACGTAGCAGCGCCCCGCCCCGCCCGTCGCGTGTCGCCTGACACATCCAGGCTGCGGCGGGTCTCTGCGGCGGGTTGAGCTTCTTTAGCCTTCACACCGTGTTATGTTCGGTTAAACCTGCTGGATCCCAGTTCATCAGAGGATTGTGTTTCATTTGTTCAAACGTGAAGATGAAGATGAAAAAAACCGGATGGAAAACGATCTAATCGACAGATTTAAGGTAAATGAAAAGGTGAAAGCAGCCTGAGATTAGCGATCTGTATGTTTGTTTATTCTGCATGTTGATATACAGAAGATACCTCCACAAGGTCAAAGGATGTATTCAGAAGAAGTGTTCAGATATCTGTAGACGGCCGTTGTACAACTACAGAATATAGTAGTACAGTTTACAGTTAAAAGTACTGCAGGCATTTAGCATCTAAATGTAGTAATGAGTATTTCTTTCACTTGTACTCAAGTAGAGAACTGTAGTAAATGTACCCTCTGATTACATACACAGTGAAGTTCAGGAGTATTTATAATGTTACAACTATAAAAAAAACTGATTTGTTTCCTGAAACTTTTCCCACCAAACTCATCTCCTTCCCTGTCTCCTTAGCTGCTCCCTCCTTTGTGTCCCAGCTTGTCTCCTTGTCCGTCCCGGCAGCGTCATGGTGGACATTGCCGTGCAGAGCGGCGCTGCCTGGACCTGCCGGGGACGTCAGCTGTCCGATGTGCTGCTTCCTGTTCACATCGCTGACGAAGAGGACGACGAAGAGGAGCTCAGTCAGCCAGAAGGAGACGAGACCGACCGGTGAGAACCAACCTTTTGTTGGACCCTTTCCTCTAGATGTCCTGCCAAGCTGAAGAGGGCGTGTCTCTGCAACCAAAAGGGCCGTTTGAATGATGTTGGTGTTATAATAAAAGCTACACATGTGTAATAAAAAGGTAAACACGTGTAATAAAACATGTCCGTCCCCTCACAGGGGCCCGGTGCTGCTGGAGCAGAAGGAGGTCGGGTGTCCGTGTCTCCTGACGCTCCGCTGCTCGCCCGCCGCCGCCATCGCCCGCCTGCTGGTCGTCAGCGAGGCTCGAACCATGGAGGCGTACGACCAGACGGGCGAATACTGCGGGACGGCGCGCGGGGAGAGGAGCGCCGGCGTCCAGCCAGACGGGTACGAGGCCGCCGCCGCCGCTCACGCTCTGATCACGAATGTGTCCGGCGGCTTTTGTTGAAGCGGCGTCTCTTTGCGGTGTTGCCTCCACAGGTCGGACCGAGGGCCTTTCTACAGGAAGCAGCTGGTGCTGGAGCGCCCGTCCTCCGCCTGCGAGGTGAAGGTGAGCTGCTCTCTGAGAGACGTTTTATCTGTTAGCATCGCGGCAGTGATCTGAGTTTTGAATCCTCTGGTTTCCGGCGCCCTCAGCTGCTCTCGCTGGGCGGCAGAAGCAGCGTGTCGGTGCGTCGGGTCGTCGTCGGCCTCCGGGCGCCGCCGCCGCTCCCCTCCCCCTCCCCCGCTGCCGGCGTCGGCATCGACATGCAGCAGGTGCAGTGTCTGGTCCAGGAGATGGGGACCAGCCTCTCGCCCGGAGCCCAGAGCCTCATGGACATGGTGCACGGGCAGCAGAAGGTGGGAGCCAAGGAGCAGTGTCACTGACCCTCAGTGACCTCTGCTGGCAGGGAGGGGAACTACAGGGACTTAACGTCACAGCAGCGATGCTGATGGACTTCACTTGAAGCTCCTCCTGACGCTGTGTTTCTCTCCAGAACCAGAACCAGAACCAGGCCGGCTCTCTCGCCGGCTTCCTGCCTCTCCTGATGGGCGGCGGCGTTTTCTCCGCTCTGACTCGAGGAGCCAGCAACGCGCCGCAGCCGGCAGCATCCACGGTACCGTCACCGTCTTCATCATTCACTGTCTTCATCATTCACCGTCTTCATCATTCACTGTCTTCATCATTCACTGTCTTCATCATTCACCGTCTTCATCATTTACTGTCTTCATCATTCACTGTCTTCATCATTCACTGTCTTCATCATTCACTGTCTTCATCATTTACTGTCTTCATCATTCACTGTCTTCATCATTCACCGTCTTCATCATTCACTGTCTTCATCATTTACTGTCTTCATCATTCACTGTCTTCATCATTTACTGTCTTCATCATTCACTGTCTTCATCATTCACTGTCTTCATCATTCACCGTCTTCATCATTCACCGTCTTCATCATTCACTGTCTTCATCATTTACTGTCTTCATCAGTCACAGTCTTCATTATTCTCAGTCTTCATCATTCACAGTCTTCATCAGTCACAGTCTGTGTGTCCTGCTGTCCTAACTCCTTCCTGTCTCATGAAACGTTTGCTGCACGTCAGAATAATCTCATATTGTTTCCACCGGCTCAGAACGGAGCGATGTCGGACTCCGCCCCTGACTCCGCCCCTGACTCCGCCCCCAACTCGCCGCTCTCTGGTGTCAACGCCGAGGTTCCAGGTGAGGAAGTCGTCTCTCTCAGGTCATAGCGAGCTGCAGACTCACCTTCATGCTGAGACGCTGTCGCTCTGGAAAACAATCACAAGTCTGATTGTCTTTAAGGTTTTGTCTTTAGGTTTTAAACCGATAGATCGTGAAACATATAAAAAAAATACTCAAGGACACTGAAAGTTGGTTGTCAAGTTCCTGAACCTTGGTGTCGTGGTCGTGCGTCTCTAGCGGGCCGCGCCCAGCTGGCGGAGATGATGTCCCGCCTCCTGACGGGTCACGGCCCGGCGGCGGCCTCCGGCCCGGAGCAGCTGCTGCCGGCGCTGCAGAGCCTCTGTGGTCAGGTGACGCAGCTGAGGCTGGACGACGCGGCGGCGGCGGCGGAGACGACGGCGAGGAACGGCTCGTGGTGAGTGACGCTCAGTGAGACGCGACTCCACGTGTGGGAGTCCGACAAAGCAACAACAGTCCTGATGAACCTTCGTGTGCCGCCCACTTTTCTAAAATTCTAAAATTTCTAGTTTGAAGGTAAATTATCTTAAAATCTTTGCTCTCAAAAAAAAAATACGCTTAAAAAAAAACGCTCTCAAAATTAAAATTTGCTCTTAAAAAAAGAAATTTGCACTTTTAAAAAAAAAATTGTCTCTAAAAACAAAATGCTCTTAAAACTAAAATTTGCTCCCAAAAAAGAATTTTCTCTGAAAAACAAAAAAAATTGCTCTCAAAAAAAATTGCCTTTTTTTTAATTTGTTTATTTTTGAGAGCGTAGTTTTTTGGGGTCAGCGCAGGTTTTTTTTATTTTTTATTTTTTTTTAAAAAAGAATTTTAGTTTTGAGAGCGTTTTTGTTTTTTGTTGTTTTTTTTGAGAGCAAATTTTAGTTTTGAGGGAAAAAAAATTTTGAGAGCGTTTTTTTTTTTGAGAGAGAACAAAGATTTAGAGATAATTTGGGTAAAAAAGACACAAATCTACCTTCACGCTAGCGCCCCCATCTGGTGACGCTCGCGGAGAGAACACTGGTAATAGTTCGCTCGCAGCCTCGTTTCCAACATTTAATCCTGCTGACGATCACAGAGACCTTCAGCTCCCAAAGAGATTCTTTATGTCTCTGCATTCATGCGGCTGGAACGTCTGAGCTCGTCTGTTCCTGACTGAATGGAAGGTCGTTGTTCAAGGTCACGTGGTGGAGGTCGGCGTGGATGGAACAGAGACGCTCTCATAGACACACGAGAGGCTGTGTGAGGTCGCTTTGTGAGCCGCCGGCTGACGCCCAAACACTTCCCACCGCCTGGCGGTAGAATATTCACTGATCTGCCCGGCAACACGTATAAAACATCATAATCCATCAGACAGTGAAATCTTTCCTGCATGTGCTTTTCTCCTGGTGAGAGTCGGAGCAGCTGCAGAGTCGTCGGTGCCGAGCGGCGGCCGACACGGACACAGCAGCTCATTCATCAGCAGCGCCGCACGTGTCATCAGACTGTCGCAGCAAACCGCTCCGCAAACATGGAATCTGTGACGCCGAAGGCTCGGCGGCGGTTAGCATAGCTTCACGGACAACGTTAGTTTCACCCTGCGATAAAAGAAGAGCGGCGTGTTCGAGCCGGTCGATGGAGAGGTGACGAGCAGCCGGCGTGTTCACAGAGGACGGCTGAGATCTGACTCCACGCCGGAGAGGACGCGGCTCGTTCCACCCGAACGGAGTTAAAGATTTGAGTTGAGACGACGGAGAGAGGTGTTTGTTGTAAAGATGCTCAGGAATGTTTCCTCTTGTCAAACGCTCCTGAGCGATATTCATGTTTCATGTCAAGTCTTTGATCTTGCGAACTGGCTGTGACCTGCGTACTTCACCTGCTTGGACAGGTTGTGATTTCCCAGAATGC
Organism: Clinocottus analis; assembly: GCF_023055335.1. Taxonomy (NCBI): domain Eukaryota; kingdom Metazoa; phylum Chordata; class Actinopteri; order Perciformes; family Cottidae; genus Clinocottus; species Clinocottus analis. The sequence continues at coordinate 417,751 of NW_027176198.1, read as the reverse complement.
TTTTCAGCTCGTGTTGCTTTAAGTTTTGCCGCTGACTCGTGAGAGCGACTTCATGCCGGCAGAGAAAGTGTTTTTTTATTTGCTTTGGAGAAACTTTGAGATTAACGTTGTTTAGAACCCAAACCTGCTGCATTGCATTGTGGGCTATTGAGGCTGCTGCATTGCATTCTGGTCCATGGCTTGGTTCTGTTAGATGCAGAAATTTGGTCTCTTACTTTAACTTTCAGATGTTTACTCCTGCATGTAAAACAAGATGCAAATACTTAACTCACAGACTGTAAGATCAGTATTTGCATCATATTTCTTCTATTTCTACATTTTAAAACGGTTGTATAGAAGCTGTGCGTGCATGAGTCACCGCCGTGTGTCCGTGAGGGTTTCAGCGTCCTCTCACCTCGTGTTTCCTGTCTTCAGGGAGTTGGACTCGGCCATGGAGCGCCGCCTGCAGGAGATGGAGGCGAGGCTGAAGGAGCACGTGGACCGCCGGATGGACGCCCTGGAGCAGAAGCTGCAGAAGGCGCTGCTCGCCGCCCTGCCGCTCGCCGCCCTCCACCCGGCGGCGGCGGGAGGAAGAGGAGGAGGAGGAGGAGGAGGAGGAGGAGGAGCGGCGGGACCTTCTGAGCAGACCGACCCGGCGGCGGCCTCAAACTAAGTCCAGAACCACTAAAAGACCCAGAAAACCTTGTCAAGCCTTCAACCGAGACCTCGAGGTCAGAGGGAGGATGAAGAAGAGAAGGAGAGAAGGAAAGGAAAGGAATATTAATCTAATAACACAATTATTGCAATATGCTGCCATCGAGCAACAAAAACACTGTTCATGTGTCCTGCTGCAGAGGAACCGCGTGTGTGTGTGTGTGTGTGTGTGTGTGTGTGTGTGTGTGTGTGTGTGTGTGTGTGTGTGTGTGTGTGTGAGAGACACACACAGGGGCGTCAGCTGGAAGGAAAATAAACATCTGTAACTGCAGAGATCCATATTGCAAAAAAAGAAAACATGCATTCGTGGCTGCAATGCATCCTGGGAAAGTTAATGCGACACCAGCAGAACATTTATTTATTCACCTTGTTATGTCAACTAATGTCTCCTCCTGATCCACAGTTAATATCCTCACAACATGTTCTGTAACTGCACTGATATATATATATATATATATATATATATATATATATATATATATATATATATGACATGTAACTGATTTAAAGTGTTTAATGCGACACGGTAATGTTTGAAATAATGTCTGTAACATGAAGCGACTTAAAGTTTTGACTTGTGTGACTTTGACGGTTTTATGCTGATATTAAAAGCAATAAAAGTATATATTTATACAATATATCCTGTTTCATAACTCTTTCATAACAAAGAGGAGAAGATTACATCCGACCCTGAATGGCGAGGAAGGAAATAAACAGATGAAAGCTGGAGGAGAAGGGACTAGAACATGTTACGTAAAATCTCATTTTATGCAAAATGAAGTGTTATAAAATAATTCCTCGTCACATCTGGATGGCGCAGTTAGTTTAACCGTGACGACCAAACCCAGCAGCGCTCTGGCGCTCCGTTGGGTTTCTCTGGGCTCAGAGTCAGGAAATACTCTGAGTCAGCAGCAGAGCATTCTGGGAAAAACATCTGCTGTGTCATTCAGGTCTCTGGTCCCATTAACGTCCATCCTGCTCCTCTTCCTCTGCTTATATAACGCCTCATTTGCATATTTTATAATCTCAATGTCAAGTTCATTGTAATGTTAAACTCATGCGTGTTCACGTGACGTCTGAATAACTTCACCCCGCTTTCACTTGGCGTGTCTCAAAGTGTTGCAACACTTAAAATCTGACCCGAGTACATCGACTTACATCAGCTGGCCTCCATCAAACCACACAGGGACCACGTCACCACACACACACACACGCACACACACACACACACACACACACACACACACACACACACACACACACACACACACACACGGTGTCGTGGTTGTGTTTCAGTGTGTAACGAGGCCCAGAGGAAGAGGAGAACAAGATGTTTGAGAGATGAAGGAGTTATTTTCTCTCCGTCTCTTGGTGAAGCCGCTGAGTTTCTACTCGGCCGTGTTTATTTATCTGTGATCAGTTATTAGAAACCGGCGTTCCTTTGTGGGTTTCATGTGGAGCGTCTGTTCGTCCTTCACGCTGAACAAAGGAGGAGGACCTGAAACACGGAGCAGTGGAAATGAACCCGTAATTGGGGGAAATGGGAAGCAGGTGAGCTGTAAAAAAAGAAATAATTTCCTAATGAACCTAAATAGCGAACATGTTTGCAAACAGTTGCTTATTTATGCAACCAGCAGACACACAGAGCAACATTAGCATTTACTTGGAGTCCTGTCACTGGCCTCCGGGTCATTTTAAGGCTCGTCTCTCCTTTGAGCTCAGTTATTGGTCTCAACCGACTCTGAGAAACGTATTTGAGTGTTCAGAACCTCGGGGATCCGCGAGGAACCAGCAGCCTTTAGCTCCTTTAGCTTCTTTAACCCTGTTAGCTCCTTCAGCCCCGTTAGCTCCTTTAACCCTGTTAGCTCCTTTAGTTCCTGTAGCCCCTTTAACCCTGTTAGCCCCTTTAGCTCCTTCAGCCCCATTAGCTCCTTTAGCCCCATTAGCTCCTTTAGCCCCATTAGCTCCTTTAGCCCCATTAGCTCCTTCAGCCCCATTAGCCCATTTAGCTCCTTCAGCCCCATTAGCACCTTTAGCCCATTTAGCTCCTTTAGCGCCATTAGCACCTTTAGCCCATTTAGCTCCTTTAGCCCCATTAGCACCTTTAGCCCCTTTCAGGATCGTTTGTCTTTCACCAAACGAGTGTACAGTTGTAGAAGATATTCAAAGTGTCTTGTTGTTAGTTCCTTTTGGACGATTGAGGATCATGTTTGAGGTCAAATCAACAGTTATTTATTGACATTGTCAAAGGAAATAACAGTTTTGAAAATGACTATTCTCATTTTTTTGAAAACATTGGCATCAAACAAACAAGGAGACAAAAATACTATTTTAAAAAAGAAAATCACATCAAGAACATACACAACAAAACTGAACCACGGTAACCTGCAGTTAAATCGTCGTATAGCGACAGATGGAGAATATAAAAGGTCTGTGATGATGGAAAGTACCGTAAAAGCTGAGTTGTAAGCCGCTGCTACCTTTGGTGGTTGTCACCGCTAGCTCTCTCGCTGTAGCCAGCTTGCGCGGCTGCTATCTTCCCCGCTAGCTCCCCGACAACCACCGTAGGTAGCGGGACCAGCCCGGGCTCGACGCCAGTCTCAGGCAGCGGGGACGCGGACAGTAGCAGCAGCAGCGTGGTGCTAGCAGCAGCGCTAGCTGGCTACAGCAGGGAGCTAGTAGCAGCGCTAGCTGGCTACAGTGGGGAGCAAGCTGGGACAGCCACCGACGGTAGCGGGACCGCTACCGTCGGTGGTTGTCTGGGAGCTAGCGGGGAGCTAGCTGGCTACAGCGCGGAGCTAGCAGGGACAACCACTAAAGGTAGTAGCGGTTTATAACCCGACTTTTACGGTAAATTGAGATTAAAAGAAAGACTAATATGAGAAGTATGAGTACAGGGAGGAAGCCTCCGTCCACGGGGTCATGAACACCGTGTGAGCGTATCAGCGTGAAAGAGCAGTGCTAATAATCACAAGTTCATAAACGCAGGAGGCGTGGCCTCAGAGGCACACGCCCCGATTGGTTGCTTGGTTTTCCAGAGCTCACGAAAAACCTCTGAGAGCCAGCTCGGGATCGGTCGACCGGTCGGGGTCGTCGCTCGTTCGCTCGCCCGGGCCGAGAGGTCAAGGCTCGACTTCCTCGGGGACGATGGTGACGAGGACGTCCTCGTTGCCGCGCCGCACCACCGCTCGCAGCGTGTCGTCGCGCTTTATGGCCGCGCTGACGTCGCTGGCCGAGGTGATCCGCTCGCCGTTGATGCTGATGATGACGTCTTTCTCCTGCAGGCCGGCTCTGTTACCGAGAAAGAAGAGCGGGTCGTATGTCAGGTATGACTTTCTCAACAAAATGATGTGCATACTCCACTTATCGGCATGGAGGTGATGTAGTCAGCGTGTGCAGCCCGACGTCTGTCTGTCAACCGGACCAGTAGATCTAATAGTTTCCGTTCTCATTCGTGACGAATGCTCAGACCTCTTGTGGTCGCAGCGACTCGCGCGATGGATTGAAAACAGGTTTTATTGACGGTTTTAGACATATAGAATTTGTACCGCTCGTGTTTTGCAGCCCGGGGTAAAACAGCTGCGTGTGTGTATGTGTATAACTGTAGCTTAGCAAAGGACAAACAGAAACAAGCTGTTTGAGCTAACAGAGCTAACAGAACAGCGCTAACAGAGCTAACAAAATATAACTAGAAACAGAAGAAAGCAAACAGAGCTAACAGAGCTCAGCTAACAGAAGAGAGCTAACAGAGCTAGCAGCTAACAGTCAACATTGAGAATTACATGTGAACTGTTTAGCGGCTGCAGACATTTGCATGAATTAAAATTCCTCCCGTGTCAACTCAACTTTTCCAGTTGCTTACGTCGTCATTATAAATAATGTAACACAGACATGTTTGACATTTTGAACCAGGTCTTTGGGGGCTTTGCCTCTATAATCAAAGCAATGCCTTCAGGCTGCAGAGAGAAGAAGAAGAACCAGAACTCTCTGGACTCTGAGGCGGTTCGTCCGCCCTGCCAGAGGGAGTTGGACCTTCTGGGTGGGAAACACTCGTGATGCTGCTGCGCCGCCGGCTTCCAGCCCAGTTTGCAAATTCAAAACAGCAGCTTTGAAACCAGAAGTGAACTTTCCATATCCTGCAGTCTACACACACACACACACACACACACACACACACACACACACACACACACACACACACACACACACACACACACACACACACACACACAGTTCAAACCTAATAAAAGTCCTTTCAGCGAGCTCAGATCAGCGTGACTCACAGAACCAGTCAGACAATAAGGAAACAAACTGCTGTTTTCTCTCGCTGTCAACATCTGGAGAGCAAAAGGTTTTCCTGGGACAAAACCCATGTATATTCAGCCTGAAGGGAGTCGAGAAACAACCTTCTATCTGTTGTCTGAACTCTCCTCAGATGATTAATCTCTTGACTCGTGGGCAGTGAACGTATCGTGGGACTAAAGAGCGATGAGAGAGACTCACGCCTCCGCTGGCGTCCGGCCGATGACCTCAATGACGTACGCCCCGGAGGTGATGTCCGGGAAGTCTGAGTGCCGCTCCTTCAGCTCCTTGGCCAGCCTGCCGGGAGGAAAACAGCCCAAAACACAGCAGCTCTGAATCCAGCGAGGCGCGTTGAAGCGTTGTGACTTTAGAGCTCATCGCGCTCATCGTGGTGAAGCGTGCACATTGAGTCATCAGGTTTTCATCAGGTTTAAATTATGACCTTTTCAAAAAAAACACACTGACCGAAATGCACGTTGTGTTATTGCAAAAAGAAAAAATATATATAAATATGACCAAATGTATTTTTCCCACAAAAAGCAACGACTATATTTACTCCCTGACGTGTAGATGTAGCATGTAGCATGTAGCATGATGTCATCAGAAACTCACGTTGGAGTGAGACTCATCATCCTGACGCCGATGTATTTCTTCTTCTGGTATGTTTTACCTGCAGAACACGACAATGTGGACGCATCAACATGTGAATCATCTTCTATTTGAATTGTGTCATATTTCACTTGAATATCACTTATGGTGTTTAATACATCCAGATGCAGCAGTTTGGGGCTTTTCCTCTATAAAACAAGCTGTGATTTACAGTTTTATACAACAATCGCGTTGCCGACCTTTGGCCTGTCTCTCGTGGGACTCTGCCAGGAACTGCCGGATCTTGTCGGAGGGGATGGCGAAGGAGATCCCGGCCGTGACCTTCAGGGTGTTGATGCCGATGACCTCTCCGTCCTGCAGGACACGCAGAGCGGTGCACGTCAGTTTAATGGCGTCGCTTTGACGCCGCGCCGCTCTGCGCTTCAGTAACGCACAAAACAAACTGGTAATGAGCCGCAGCTGCAGACGGCGACTGATGCCAAACTCTTTATTTATAAAGGACTTTATGTGTCTGTTTATGTGATTACACACAGCTGCTCCACAACGCACGGCTGTGGTCCAAGAAATGAGAAACAAAATGACTTTCTGTCGCCGTTTCTGAAAGCGTTAAATGAACTTGAATCTCAGGGCGAGAGAAACAAAACCTTGTTTATGTTTCAGATGTAGCTTTGATACGAGAAATCATGGATTAAAAATGATGAACACTTGATCATCAACACCCTATTGTCATATTTAACAACACACACAGGTTTTCCTTCACTCACCAGATTGACTAGTGGTCCTCCTGAGTTGCCGTACTGCAAGAAAACAAAGAAGCAAAGCCAGAAGGTGAAAGCAGAGAAATCCCAGCAGGTTTATAGAAACATGATGAACTCTGACGGGACGCGGTCTGGTCATTAAAGATGTTTAAAGTTAGATCGATCCATGCGGAACATTTACATGAACATTAAATATGCTTCAAACATAAGTCATGCACAAACAATTTGGGTTGTGACACGCTGACTTATGCAGACTTCTGAGAACGTCATCGCTGAAAATCATGAAAACCTCCCCAAAGACCTGTCTCTCCTTCCTCCCTACTCCCTTTTTCCTCCCTCCTCCTCCTCCTCCTCCCTCCTCCCTCCTCCCCCCTCACGTTGATGATGGCGTCGGTCTGGATGTAGTCCATGTCAGAGTCCAGCAGGCCCAGCTCCTTGCCTCCCCTCTGCGTGGTGCTGACCACGCCGGTGGTGACGGTGTTCTGCAGAGAGAACGGGCTGCCGATGGCGACCACGAACTCACCGGGACGAAGGCTCGCCGAGCGGCCGAGCAAGAGCACCGGCAGCTTCACCTGAGAGAGAGAGAGAGAGAGAGAGAGAGAGAGAGAGAGAGAGAGAGAGAGAGAGAGAGAGAGAGAGAGAGAGAGAGAGAGAGAGAGAGAGAGAGAGAGAGAGAGAGAGAATGCAGCTCTAACACATGGAGCGTAGACTTCTATACAACCAGAGGAGTCCGGTGCAGCTG
>NW_027176198.1:398147-405647 GCF_023055335.1 Clinocottus analis | reverse complement strand
AGGGGTCTGAGGCGGAGAGGCTTCACATAAGGGCTCCTCTGTCATAGTTTTATTTGCAGTTATGAGGCAATGTTTACGCACTTTGTTTTTATTTGAAATAGATATAGAACTCTATAATAATAATATAAGCGTCTATAATTACTCTCCCCGAGTGAATTAGATGCTTCGGCTTCCTCTGCTGCTCTAAAGCAGGGCTGTCCAAACCTTCTGCAAAGAGGGCCAAATTTGATAAAGTAAAGTTCCCCGGGGGCCAATAGTTCCTTCTGACATTTTTTTAACCACAAAGTTACATGAAAATACACTTTAACTATCTTACCTTCATCTTTGTAACCAAAGACAATGTAATCAAACATAATGAAACCAATTCTGCTTTTCATTCAGTCAGACAACAACAAACAAACTGCATTTCTATGAGTTCAATAACTTTGTCTCTTGAACATTGTAAACAGGAGTTTAAAGTAATGCAAAGTGGTCTGTTATCATTCAACTTTAAAACAAGTACATTTGCCCTTGTCTTTGCTCTAAAAAAGAAGTTCTCTCAAAAAAAATTCTTTTAAAAAATGCTCTCAATTTTTTTTTCTCTCAAATTGTTTTTTTTTTTTTTTTTAGAAAAAAATACGTTTTCTAAAAAAAAAGTTCTCAAAAAATTTTCTCTCCAAAAAATGCTGTCAAATTTTTTTCTCTCAAAATGTTTTTTTTTTTTTTTTAGAAAAAATAGGTTTTCTCAAAAAAAAAGTTCTCAAAAAAAAGTTTTCTAAAAAATTGTTATCTAAAAAAATTGCTCTCAAAAAAAAATTCGCAATTTTTTTTGGAAGAAAAAAAGGTTTTCTAAAAAAAAAAACTCAAAAAAAATTCTTGCAAAAAAAATGCTTTTCTATTTTTTCTCTAAAGATTTTTTTTTCTCAAAAAAAAAAAAGAAAAGAGGGACAGCAACTAGTTGTGTTTTTAATATTGGTGTCACAAGGAATAAACTGGCAGATAAAGCTGTAAAAGAAATACTGGCACAAATGTTGCAGTGAAGCAGAAAGCAAAAGTATGATTAAAGAAAGATTAAAGGAAACATGACAGAAGCAACGAGGACAGAAATGGAAAAAAATTTAAATTCATACTCCAGACCAGTTGGTGGCGGTAACGCACCAAACAGCTGTTTACTCACCGCCAATAAACCTCAAAGAAGAAGAAGAAGAAGAAGAAGAAGAAGAAGAAGAAGAAGCAACTTCTCTCTTCCGGTTCTGTATCGTATCAGGTGAAGGCAGCTAACAGCCACCATGCAGCTCGGTCGTGTAGCGCTAGCAGCTAGCGAGTGTTAGCCACCTAGCATGAAGCTCGGTCGTGTAGCGATAGCAGCTAGCGAGTGTTAGCTACCTAGCATGGTCGTGTAGCGCTAGCAGCGATCAGTAGCAGAGACTCTGGCTGCAGCTGCATTTCTCCTCACGTCCTCCTCACGTCACGAGCTGCGTGCTAACAGCAGATCAGCAGGAGGACGTTTCTCCTTTAGAGGAAATGAGCCACGAACCAAACTGCTGGAGGCTGAACCCTCGAGTTCAGACACACGGATCAGGTCTGTGTTTTTCTTTATTGTTTTCATTAACTGGTCCGCGTGACCAGTCACATCAACCGATCCAGCTCGGGAGCGAGCGAGGTTTTTTTTTTTTTTTTAACAAGTTAACGGAAAGAGCCACGTGGCACAACATCCGGTTTTTCAAAATAAAACAAATTAAACAAATCGTATACTTGCATGATGGTAATCAGATGAAATGACTTGTATTCACATCAAGTATAAAACATGTGACCTTCAACTAGTGAGTAGAAATAGATAGAAAATACAACTCAACGCTGCTTACAAATGTTATTGTTGTGTTTTTACATTCGGAGCGACACGAATACATTTAGTCTAATTACTTGACTGTCTCCACTAATGAAAGCTGATATCAGTCTGAAGTCACCGTTGTCATAATGTGCTCCCTGCAGATGTCCAGCAGCTGTTGGAGATTAAAGCAGAAGTCCCCCCTGAGTGCTTGGACCAGAACCAGGAGGACCCGCAGCCCCTCCACATAAAAGAGGAGCCGGAGCCCCTCCACATAAAAGAGGAAGAGGAGGATCTCTGGACCCGTCTAGAGGGAGAGCAGCTGGAGGAGGATGATATCACCAAGTTCCTCTCTACTGCTGTTACTGTGAAGAGTGAAGATGACAAACCTCAGACCTCACAGCTTCATCAAAGCCAGACGGAGGACAACAGAGAGGCGGAGCCTCCAACTCCCAGGTCAGAGACACCAATACAAACAGAAACTAAAGGAAAGGACTGTAGGGGATCAGGACCACATCCAAATGCTGATGATGAAAAGGCTTCAGAATCTTCTGAAACTGAAGAGAGTTATGGTGTTTGGCAAGAACCTTTGTCAGATTCTGGACCTGAAAGTGAAGGCAAGGACAATGTTTGGAAGGAGACCAGGGCACCTGAGTCTGCTGCACATGTCCTGAAATATAATGAAGGCCTTGTAAGTCATGTGGGATGTAACACTGGCAACAAATCCTTCAGCTTCTTCAATTGTAGTACACGGTTTTACTACAAGGGGTTTCTGCAGAAACACATGATGTGTCATTTTGGAAAAATGTCCTCCAGCTGTTTGGTTAGAAATAAATGTTTTAGAGTGAAGCAAAAGAAAGATTCACAGCCAACAGTTCTCACAAGAGAGAGACCATTTAGTTGTGATGTTTGTGGGAAAAGATTTACAAAACAGGGAAATCTGAAGACACACATGCGAGTTCACACAGGAGAGAAACCATTCAGTTGTGACATTTGTGGGAAAAGATTTACATTACAGGGAAATCTGAAGAGCCACATGAGGATCCACACAGGAGAGAAACCATTCAGTTGTGATCTTTGTGGGAAAATATTTAACCTGAAGCAACATCTGAAGACACACATGAGAGGCCACACAGGAGAGAAACCATACGGTTGTGATGTTTGTGGGAATAGATTCACAAGACGGGGAACTCTGAAGAGCCACATGAGAATCCACACAGGAGAGAAACCATTCAGCTGTGATGTTTGTGGGAAAAGATTTACAACACTGGGACATGTGAAAACACACACGAGAGTCCACACAGGAGAGAAACCATTTAGTTGTGATGTTTGTGGGAAAAGATTTACAGAACAAGGAACTCTGAAGAAACACACAAGAGTCCACACAGGAGAGAAACCAATCAGTTGTGATGTTTGTGGGAAAAGATTTACACAAAAAAGAACTCTGAAGACGCACATGAGAGTTCACACAGGAGAGAAACCATTCAGTTGTGATGTTTGTGGGGAAAGATTTACACAAAAAAGAACTCTGACGACACACACGAGAGTCCACACAGGAGAGAAACCATTTAGTTGTGATACTTGTGGGAAAAGCTTCACAAGACAGGGACATCTGAAGACACACATGAGAGTCCACACAGGAGAGAAACCATTTGGTTGTAATGTTTGTAGGAAAAGATTTGCAGAACAAGGAACTCTGAAGAAGCACATGAGAGTCCACACAGGAGATTACTTGTTTCTTCCAGTAGTGAAAGATTAATGATGTAAGTTGTTCTCTTTCCCTTGTGTTTAATTAAAAAATAGAAAAATGTTTACTATTCCATTCCAAATAGAATGCAAATTCTAAATATAGATAAGATGCATCGTGCTGTTAATGATGACAACCCTAACCTATTTGTTGATTTAGTAGTTATTGTCTTAATACGTGACAGACGTCCTGATCCACACTCCAGACCAGTTGGTGGCGGTAACGCACCAAACAGTTGTTGGCCAACCGCCAATAAACCTCAAATCAAATGGGACGTAACCATTTCTTTGACTTCCTGTGTATTCCCTGAAGGCAACTGAAATTTGTCCGGCTTTATTTGTTTTATTTTCATCTACTCCGTCCCAGCAAATAATGTATTTAAACAAATTCCTACTGATTATTATTAAAATGAATAAGTAAGAATAAACGGGCTCTGGTCTAAGTGTTAGCCACGTAGCTCGGTCATGTAGCGATAGCAGCTAACTACTGGAGGTTGAACCTCGAGTCATAGTGCTCTCTCTAACAAACACACACTCACAGCTGGAGGTCGTGGCTCCTAAAACATGATTTTTAAAAACTGTACAATATTGCAGATTTTATTAATTTTTTTATTTGCACGACAACAAGGATTTTTTTTTGCTGGCAAGCGAAACTTTGTAAAAAATAACATCCGGGAAGACGGAAGTACACACACACACACACACTCACACACACACACACACAGAGAGAGAAGAACATTGATTGTCAATCATCATCATCATCATATGAGGGTCATCTCCATGTCAGATTTCTCGGTGGCGCGACTGCTCGGCTCCTCCTCTTCCTCCTCTTCCTCAGTCACTTGGACGTCTCCTGCAGCGACAGGCGGGAGCGCGGCGGCGCGGCGCTCTGCCTCCGCGGCAGCAGACCAAGGAAGACGTCCTGCTGCCGGCCGTCCAGCCTGAAGCTCTGGGCCCGCTGAGCCGTGGAGCTCCTGGTCGGAGTAATAGAAGGTGGAGGAGGATGTCGGGGAGGAAGGGGAGGAGTCACTGGGTTCCTGGAGAGAGAGGGGAAGAGAGAGGAGGTAGAGAAAGACGGTTGTGAATGATGGATGGAGGGAGCACAGCGATGACGCGATGGATGATGATGATGATGATGGAGGAGGAGTAGAACAAAAAGAAGAAGAAGAAAATGAGAGGGAAAAGTTGAAAGTCTGTCTGGCAGCTCATGAAGCTGCATGTTTCCTTGTTGGTGATTAAGGAAACATTTAGACTTTGACGTGTGATTTGAGTGAGAGGAGAAGAAAAAAAACCATCAACGTGCAGGTTTTATGGGTTAAAAGGAAGTTCAGCCAGTGGATCTACAGCTCAACACCCTCATGACCTCATCGTGACCTCATCATGACGCACAGCTGCTGGTTATGATCTGTTTCCTGTGAACACATGAAGCTCTGGTGGAGTTCAGACAGGAAGACGTCTCATCACCGGCAGCACATGATCTCTACTGGAGATCCCCGTCAGAGGAGTCCTGGACTCCATCAGCTGTTCGTCAGCTGGGCACCACATGCCCGTAACCCTCTGTGTGCCAGGCTTCAGTAAGTAAGTCTGTGGGTTAGGGTTAGGGTAAGTCTGTTTCTCCGGCTGCAGCCTGAGCTTCTAGCTTCCAGGTAGAAACGAGAGGTTTCTCGTAGCTTCCTGCCTCACTGACCAATCACACGTCCACGCCACCTCTCAAAGAACACGCCCACATGTCAAACTAAAGCTCTGATTGGTTGAAGTCTGTGACATCAACCACAACGTCCACTCCCTGTGTCCTAAACTGCTCTGCTCTCATAGAGACACAGGAGGAGGAATCTGATTGGATGAAAGTCTCTGAAAGGCTGAAGCAGAGCAGCAGAGGAAGAAGACACGATGACATCACTATGACACATGCAGTGGATTAGTGGAGAACTGTGAGATTAAAGGCTTAGCGGCCCGCACCGATCCAGCCAGATCACGTGACGACGACAACAACAACAACATGACATTATTGCAACACACACGGCTCATGCGGTCAGAAAGCAACACGTACGAACGACCAGCGGCTGCTAAGGAAGCAGAGGAGGCTCGCTGATTGGACGATGAGCAGCGCGCCGCGGGAGGGGCAGGAAGGAGGCAGGAAGGAGGCAGGAAGGAGGCAGCAGAGCTCATTTAGGGAACGTTTGTACGTCGCTGTCACACCTCACTCTCTGGAAAGACACACACACACACACACACAAGAAGGTCAAATGAAGGTCAAAGAGGTGACACACGTCTAGAGGTTTCTGCGAGACACATTCGGTCCATCACGAGGAGCAAACTGCATGAAGGAACTCTCAAATTAAACTTCTCCAGCTGAGATGGAGCGTTTCCCTGCTTCGCCAGCAGGGGGCGACTCTCCTGCAGCCGCTCCAGGAAGGGTTCATTAGAACAAAGGCCTCGGAGCCAGAGAGCCGCCGTCGTGTTTACGGGTTAAATGCTGGGCAAAGCGGAGGATTAGGTTAATGGTGGTCATGATGGCGGGAGGCCGTGGAGGTCGCGGGGTCACATACGTGCTGCAGAAGGGCGTGTACCTCGGCATACGAGGGCCGGACAGACGTCTGGCCCGACGCATCTGAAAACAACAGTTACAGACGTGTGAAGCTCCTCAAAGAGCTCCAACTCTTTATTCTGAATGTGTAGCATACTGTGATCATATGAACATCCAGTTGTTCAACCTGTTTGGTTCAGGGCCGTAACAACTAATAACACACCTTTATGGAGATATGAGGACGTAAAGAATCAGAATATGAAACAAAGCTCGGGCCTGTGAGGAAGGAGCTTCAGCCCAAAAGGTTCAAATCCTCATTAAACTACGTAGAAACAGGAACAAAGACCCACCTGGTTTCATTTCTCCATCATGAAACCAAAACATATTCATTGATGCTTCACACTTAAATATTAATTATGAATATTGATCCAGTGATGAAGATCATCAACGTTTTGAGAGGAAAAGTCTTCAAGGACGTGTGTGTGTGTGTGTGTGTGTATACGGGGTTTTGTTGCAAAAAGAAAAACACATTTCAACCATCATCATCATCATCATCATCATCATCATCATCATCAGGTTAACGTGACCGAGTGTTAAAACAACAGACATAATATCTACTGACCATCATAATATTCATAAACACGGAGCACAAATATCTGAATTAATGGAAACAATCTATTTGAAAATGTTCCATGTTTAAAACCTGTCTCCTCTGCAGTACCTCCTCCTGCCACACGAGGGCGCCACCTGATCAGACAACACCTGATCACCTGCCGCTCCTCCTTACAATGATCTTTATGTCCTGAGTACGAGGGTTTCTGTTTGCTCCTTAACTCCTTAACTCTTTAACTCTTTAACTCTTTAACTCTTTAACTCCTTCACTCTTTAACTCTTTAACTCCTTCACTCCTTCACTGCTTCACTCCTTCACTCCTTCACTGCTTCACTCCTTCACTCCTCCACTGCTTCACTCCTTCACTCCTTCACTCCTTCACTGCTTCACTCTTTAACTCCTTCACTCCTTCACTGCTTCACTCCTTCACTCCTTCACTGCTAACAGATACGTACGGCCACAGCGGAGCGTCCGGGTCCCCTCTGAGCGACGATGGCTCCTGAGACGGCTTTGATCCAGCTGTGCATGTCCTCTGGGCTGTCGGCCTGAGACAGAGAGGACGTCCATGTGTCATTCCTCTCTTCAATGCAACATATAAACAAGCTGAACGTTTACATGTTGCAGCGTCACACGGTGCTGATGAGGAAAAGAACCGCACGCCATCAGGCTGCTGGTTACCTGCATGTAGAAGGTTCTGGAGCCGGTGACCATTTCAAACAGGTTGTCCCTCTGCATCAGCTCGCTGCTCAGAACAGGAGCAGAGCGTCAACACCAAGAGCTGCAGCACCAAGAGCTGCAGCACCAAGAG
>NW_027176198.1:375647-393147 GCF_023055335.1 Clinocottus analis | reverse complement strand
GGCCACTAAATATGACGGCGATGCTTCTACTGACCAGTATTTATTAATAATCTACCTGGTTTCTGATCAATCAGTTAACAAATACAAGTAATTAATCTTCTGTCTTACAACCAAGAGGTTAATCCTTCCGGCTTCATTTGGGCGACACACCTTTGTATTGTAACACAACACACTCCTCTCACACACCCAGGGACATTAAACATGGTGACGCTGTCTGCAGACATACAGATGTTATTATAGATCACATTTACGTGTTTCTTCACACGAGAAACATTTCATTTCAGTGTCTTTTGTGCGTAAATAAACTGTTGTTTCCTGCACTACTGAAGTCACACAGCCTCACAATAACAAAGACAATAATAACATTAATAAGACTAATAATAATAATAAGTCCGTGTTAGCGGCCGTCAGTTCCTCCCTGTGGAGATGAAGCTGCCGAGGCCTCTGGTTTCCTCTCCAGCCTCCATTACGTTATCCGTGTGTTCGACACTTTCATAACGAGTCGTATTTTCCAGTCGGACGTGTTTCAGTGTGACGCCGTCGGGCAGCAGAACCGGCGGTTCGCGGGTTTTTTTTTACTCACGCGGTTCGGCTGAGTCCAGAGCGGCGGCGGTCCGACACGAGCGTGAAGTCACGCAGAGGAACCCCGCAGCAACGAAAAACACTGCTTCCGGTTTCAGCTTACAAAATAAAGCCGGTTGATTGTTTTTGGCCACCGACAATGCGTCGATTTTCAAAGTAAAATACCTCACTGACCAAAAACCTGTACATATGACGTCATGTCTCAAAACTATGAAAAATAAAATGTGGAAGGTAACAAAGTACATTTATTTAAGTCGGTACACATATGAGGTACTTATACTTAACATAGGTATGTCCATTGTATTGCTCGTTTTAACCGACTCCACCACATTTTGGAGGCAAATATATTAGTTTTTACCTCCCTACATATATCTGATTTGCTTTGGTTACTAGGTTTGCAGATTTAGATTATTTATACAAAATGTAAATCTATCATAAAGTATGTATTTAAAGGTCGGGCTACACAGGTGTAAAAATTAACCTTTACCAGCTGCAACAACACATTGATGCATTTTTATTCATAATACAGAAATTCTGAAATATGACATTTTGAATAATGTGTACTTTTACTTTTGCCATTTTAATATATCTTCGTGCTAATGTAGCAGACTTCCATATTATTGATCCATAGAGAAGAGAGAAAACAAAGGGAGCGACGCATGGAAACAGAGACAGACTATGTGAACTCTGACACCTAGTGGCCATGAAGCGCAATCACAGCTCAGGAAATCCTGAATCTGTTCATCTCTTTGTAGTTGTTTGTGTCTCTTTGTAGTTGTTTGTGTCTCTTTGTAGTTGTTTGTGTCTCTTTGTAGTTGTTTGTGTCTCTTAAGTAGTTGTTTGTGTCTCTTTGTAAGTGTTTTGTGTCTTTTTGTAGTTGTTTGTGTATCTTTGTTATCATTTTGTGGCTCTTTGTAATTGTTTGGTATCTCTTTGTAGTTATTTGTGTCTCTGTGATAATTCTGTGTCTCTTTGTGGTTATTTGGTGTCTCTTATTGTACGTCTTTGTTTCTCTTTATAGTGTTTTTTTATGATGGTTTTATGGGTTTTCGTGGTCATTTTGCATCTCTAGTCTCTTTGTGTATCTTTGCAGTTGTTTTGTGCCTCTTTAGTAGTTTTATGTTGTTTTTCGTGCACATAAGAGGATGAACCTTTATCTTTCTGGGTTGGATTGTTGGGCTGCGTAGAAGACAAAGGGAATCGCTAAGAACCAAACGCCCCTCTCTCCTCTGAACCGTCACCTCCAGAGAAAGTGACTTCACCGGGCGGTAAGTCACTTGGCTTCTTGCTCTGCGTCGTTGCCAGAGCGGATCCTGCTGCTGCTCTCTGGTTGCTGTCAAAGACCTAATTGTTTTTTGAAGGAGGCCTTGATGCCAGCCCCCGTGCGCCGGCTCTATTCTTCAGAGCCGGCGTGATGCCGCTGAAAGCGCTGCCAGGTTCTCAACAACCCGACATCGGACCCCTCGCGGTACGGCAGCAACGGGCTCTTTTGGCCGGCGGGCGGCTCGGTGCTGGTGCTGGCACAGGCACCGCAGCATGCCACGCAGGGATTTCAGCCAGGCTTAGCGCTCCGCAGTAACTGTTTTTGAAGAAGCAAGGCTCGATGCCAAGACGACCCGACTGCCCCCGAAGAAGCAGACAGCCTCGGCAGGGAGCACGTCAACAAGCGCTGGACCGGTGCCGGTCCCGTGGCAAAGGCCGAGGAGCGCCACGGCTCAGAAACCACCGAGACCGAGACACTCGTCCACCAAGAAAGTGAAAAGCAGTTTATTCTATTTGCAAGGTTCATACACATTGTGACCAATGGGTTTCCACGACTTTTAACTACATTTCTATGACCATGAATCCAATTTCTTTGACTTTAAATCCAATTTCCATGACCTATAACCAAATTTCTATGATTTTTAATGACTTTTAACCAAATTTCTATGACTTTTAACCAAATATCCATGAGCAAACATTGTGTGAAATCTGTGTGTAAACAGTAAAAAATTAGGACAGAGACAAAAAAAAATATATAGAAAGGCAGTAAAGCAAACGAAACAATCAGAAAAATCTTGATAAAAAAGTATTATGTTATATATATTATGTTATATGTTATATTATATTATGTAATACATCTGTTATTGACATGAATTGTTTTTGTATTGGTGGTTTAAGCCTAATTTGGTTTTAAAAAGTTTTTTAAAAAAGCCTGAAGGAGGTTGGGCCTTTTCAATACACTTAGCACTGACAGTACAGGGGCAGTTCACGATCTTATTTTTGATTGTGTAAAAAAGTAGGTTATAGATTTTTAACAATAAAAGCGAATACTTTCCACAGTAACACAGTAAATAATGATACATATCATTAATTAATGTGTTTAGTTTAATCTATTTTGTATATTTTACTCCATTCATGGGCTGAATGGAGATTTCTTGTTTGCCGCATTTACGTGGTATCATATAATGTTATCATTTTTACGAGTTTAATGGCAGCACCTGAACGCAGCATTGGTAGTGCAGAGATTGATAAAGGTCGAAGCAGGATATATGACCAGTTCCGGTTATGAGTTACAAAACAAGACGAGACCGAAACATAGCAATCAACATCACACGGAATAAATAGTAAATCAAAGGCTATCTGTCAACTTTTAAAATGTCATTTACAATATATATATAAAATATATAACCTACATATGTCAACTAGGCTTCTCTAAAATAAAATATACTTTCCGTCTGTTCAACGCGTGGTTTTATTTTCTAAGGCGGAAGACGGCCCCCGCTTCCGGTCACGTGCTCCTCTCTCCCCGGTTAGCTTGACGCAGCGGGGGAGTCCAATGGAAACCTTCGTCGCGACCCGCAGGAGACAATCGAGTGCGATTTATCTGTAAAAGCAGAGGCAGAGGAACTTCCATGGGCTCGTAAACGGCGTCTGCTCTCGACCGCGCGGTTCCAGCCGTTGTTTTTGTTTTTAAACGTCCGCCAACCGGCCGTTAACGGCTCGTCCGCTGGGCCTTGTTTATATTGTGCAGCTCGAAAGCAGCAGGAGAAACAGGCCCCGACGGCGCCGCTCGAGCTAACGGGGGACGGGCTCGGTTCTGGAGTGTGTTGCGCGCGCATATCGGACCTTTAGCTCACCAAGTAAGTACACCGAGACGCGGGGGCCCGCGAGGTCCCGGTCCACGCGCTCTGCCGGGTTTCATCTCGCGGCTCCACCCGCAGTGTGTGGTTATTGTTAGCGGTTAGCTCAAAGCTATCCCTCCCCCCGTTAGCTTGCCAGCTAAGCTAACGTTAGCCTTGTTTGCTAGTTTATTCTCACACTTTGATGACGTCACGCCTCTCTTATGTTCATTTGGTTGAACCTTTTTATTTATTTATTTTTTTTATGTTCACGTTTATAATTACCTGCGTGCCAAAAACATTGATATTAAACTGACTGGTCTTTGTTAAATTATATAATACTATTATGTATTATATATTGAATATGTACTATATGTAATATATTATATATTATTATATATTATACATGTTCTTGATGTGAGGAATCCTGTGATGTCCTCTGGTTAGTTAAGTTAAGAAAATAACCATTTCAAATGAATATATATATATATATATATATATATATATATATATATATATTGTTGTTGTTGTCAGTGACCCACGGCCCTGTGGACTCTGTTGTTGTAAAGTTAAATAACAATATTATAATGTATATATTCTTCTCTGCTCCCTCGTCTTAGAGAATATGACCCAGATGCAACAATGACGTCCAGATTTGGTAAAACCTACAGCCGCAAGGGAGGCGAGGGCACGTCCAAGTTTGACGAGGTGCTGTCCACCAAGAGGGGCACGCTGAGCACCAAATGGGGCGACACCACCTACAAGGCCAAGGTGGGCTCTAAGCGCGTCGGTGCGCCCAAGAATGACTCCGTCCTGGAGGTCTACAAGAGACCCCGTCCGTGCGGCGACGGCTTGGAGGACCCGTTCGGGTTCGACAGCGACGAGGAGTCTAAGCCGGTGTCGTCTCGCGGCGGGAACAAGTCGTCGCCCGCCAAGCCGAGCGCCGCGGAGCCGCCGCGGGCCGAAAGACCGGGGCTCTCTCTGGACACGGGGAGCAGGTCCAGCCTCCAGGGGGGAGCCCGCGCCGTGCCGTCGACCCTGGGGACGCCGTGGCCGCCGGCCGACGACGGGGACCGGCCCGGGCTGGTGGAGGACATGGCCCGGTTCTTCAACACCAGCAGCAGCAGTGCCAGCAGAGGTAATGAAGCCTTCAGGCCCGGCTAGCTCTGGACAAGAGCCGCTCCTGTCGTTAGTCAGGATCTCGTCATCTGGTGCTTCATCCATGACGCATACAGACAGATACGTTGTTATAAGCAAAGCAAAGTCATTATGACGCCATTTATAGATTAATACAGCAACTTATCAAAGCACAAAACTCCAGATTTCCTTTTGGAAATAACAACTTCTTTTTATTTATTTATTTAGGACATTTGAATGAAAATCTAAATATGCTCATGGTGCGGCCACAAAATGTGCAAAATGTTGTATTTTCTAAAAGTTCCCGTTTGTTTTTGTGGCGTCAATAATAATAAAAAACGCCTCCTCATATCGATTGACGTGAACTACAAGCGGCTTCTGCCTCTTTGAACTTCTGCTTCTTGCTTCTGGCTCAGATGAGCTCATCGTGAGTCTGATTTCCTGAGCTGAGGCTGAAACAAACACACACACACACACACACACACACTCTTTTGGCACAAAACAAAGTCCTTTGTGGGGGGAAATCCCGACCCATCTTGCACCTGAATCGCATCGCTCACAGTCACTGACCTCTTTCAAACTAAACGCTGCTGTGCACTTGAAGCCGTCGCTCTTGTTCTCACCGAGCAGTAATCATGAATATGAACATGAAGATGTCTGTCGTGCAGCTTTGTGTGACATCACTTGACCTTCAGGAGCAACGGACAGCGAGCTTCTGCTCTCTGTTAGCGTCGTCGGTTCTCAGATTTCCTTTTAAGAGGAAATCTGCGTTGCTGTTTGCCGTTCCTCCGCTGTCGGCTTTGTGGCTTTCAGCTGTTGACTGTTGCTACTTTCAGATGGTGTTTGTATTGTGAGACGTTCAAGTTTTGAGCAGAAATAAAAAAAAACACCCGAAGAGAGTTTGATTTAAAATGCTGTGGTCATATCCTTCTGTATGTGACGTACTCTGCTGCTTCCACGACGCTGGTGGCTCTTTATGCTCCGGTTGTTTATACACGGCCATTTGTCTTCACTTCTAACCGTTTAACTTGGTGTGTGTGTGTGTTTGAGTGTGTGTTTGTTTGCGTTTGTGTTTGTATATGTGTGTATTTGCATGATAGTGTATATGTGTGTTTGTTTGTGTGTGTGTTGTTTGCGAGCAGCCATTTGTCTTCACTTGTCTTCATCGTGGTGAGGTGATCAAAGGCAGAGCAGCAGCGATGCTGTCGTCCTGCAATGTCTAATAAAGGAATATCTAATGTAATGATCGTATTTCCTCAGTGTTTTCAGGACTCTCGTTGCCGCTTTGTGCGTCTCCTCATCCGTCTGCTCGTTCCTGAGAATCGACAGTTTTCATTTTTTCCGCAGCAGCTTGCACAGCTGTTTGTGTTTTTATTTTTTATTCCTCGCATTGTCAAACGGTGCCTGAAGAGAGTGAAACATGGCGACACGTCGTCCTTTCTAGCTGTTGCTCTGCTTGCATGACGCGGCCTTCACACCGCAGATACACGCATTCTTTTGATGTTACACTGCGGAGCAATTTCCTGTGTTTGCATTGAGTAACGAGCTCCATATTGTCACCCGTTTGTTATCTGTAAGGCAGAAATGGCCTCGGGGTGCTAATAACCACAAAGTGTGTTTGTGTGTCCCCGCAAGTGCATCCAGAATGTTTGTTGTGTTCCTGAAGACACACCAACTGGCAAATGAGTGTTTGACGTGAAGCTCACTGTGTGTGTTTTGTGTTTGTGTGTGTGTGTTTGTGTGTGTCTGTCTGTACCAGTTTCTGCTAGTTTTACTGATCCCTCTTCCGTCTTCCTCAGCAAAGCCCCAGCAGACGTCGTCGTCCTTGTCGTCGTCAGAGAACCAGAACATTTACTCGTGGTACCAAAACGTCTCCGAGAGCGACAAGAAGCCGCTGGCGCAGACCACCACCCTGAAGACGGGCTCCAAGGCCGAGTCCACCGACTCCTGGGACGCCATCATGGGTCTCCCTCCGCCGCCCTCGCCCAGCCAGTTGCCTCGCAACCCCGCCCCCACGCTGTCTTGGGCCACGGCGGGCGTTGTCACGGCGGGCGGCGGCGGCTCTGACCCGAGGCCGACCCGGCGGGAGGAACCCCCCCCTTCCCCACCGCGGCCCCGGAGCCCTGAGGACTTCGGGGGCGACTCTGACGACTTCCTGGTCGAGACGTCCGAGACTTCCTCCGAGTCGCCGCTTGTCAGAAACTCTAACTGTCGGACGTACCGGCGGCCCAACAAGCAGGCCTCCGGCAAAGCCTCGGACTCCGCCACCGTCGGCGCGGATCCCCCCGAGCCGGCTAATAAGGCGCCGAGCGGCGGCGGTCGGGGTCGGGGACGAGGGCGGGGCAGGACGAGGGACTACACGGTGCTGCACCCCTCCTCCGTGTCCATGTGCAACGTCACCATCCAGGACCGCGGCGTGGAGGAGTTCAGCGGCGAAGCGGCGCCTTCGAGTGGCGGCGGCGCTGCCGGGTCTGCTGGCAGCACGACGGAGCTGGTGGAGGCGGGATGGCAGCGCAAGAAGATGGATCAACAAAACACAAGGTAGGGGGGGGAGGCTACTACTAACTACAAAAAACAGATGTATGAACTATATATGTATGTATGTTAACTTGCTGTTGCTCCTTTATATTGTTCTGATAACATTGCTTCAAAATAAAAGCGTGCAATACACTAGTTTTTATTTTACTATAAAATTTGGTGCTTAATCTGATTAATCAGTTCATTTTTTTCACCTTTCCCCAGCCATAGTAACAACAATTAATAACCCACAACTAAAGTTCTTTGATGGTGTAAAACACCACAACACAACAGTTTGTGACACACACTAATTATTGTACATAAAATTACACCGCCGAACTGCATGCTGGGTACAGCTCACCCACTTTCACAACAATAAGAAAGTCTGTAGCAGGAAGAGACGGACCATCCGGTCTGTTCGTTTTTTTACCTACTTTCCCCTGGGTCCTAAGTCCCTCCATGTTTAGCTTCCTAACACCCTCTATGTGAAAACGTAAAAACTGTTTTTCAGTTCGCTGGCGGTTCTTTTCAGAGAAAAAAAGTAAAGCAAAGAAATACCGTGAAACCGCCAAAAATACCATGATATGAATTTTTGGCCTTTTGCCAACTGATCATTTAGAACAAGCTTCTCCTAACGGCAGGATGTAAACCACGCTTTTTGTGTCCTCTCCTCAGGGTCAAACCCACCCAGACAAAGTCAAAGAAGGACAGTAAGCCGGACCTGTTTGGTTTCGAGGACGCGGACGTTCAACCGGGAGAGCACAGCGGCGACGACAACGCGGACGGGCCTTCCAGTTACAAGATCCAGTACTTTGGCTTCGACGACATGAGCGACAGCGGCGGCGAGGACGACGGAGACGACGGCGGCGCTAAAGAGAGAAGGCGGGCCAAGAAGGCCAAAAAGGCAGCGGCGGCGGCCGCCGAGAGAGAGAGAACCCCGGTGGTTACGGCGGAAGAAACCATGACGGAAGAACCGCCGGATCCCTTCGAGAATCTGGAGAGGCTGGAACGTCTGGAGAGGCTGGAGAGGCTGGAGATGCTGGATCGACCGGCAGCCAAGGAGAACAAGAAGAACCCCGAGAGGCAGGAGAGTCGGATACGAGCAGGTGAACGACTTCCCTCTGCTTCACCACGCGGTGCTCCAGAAGGGACGCTTAAAGCTTTGTGTGGGCTTCTTCTCAGTGTTGTACTATCACAGAGTCCTGCTGTGGACGCGTTATAGACGCCGAATAGAATCAGTGTCATTTTATCTGTAAACTATATTTAGAATATTTCACCTCTTTACGTCGAACTGAAGCCGTTGGCTCTCATTTATGTCCAACAAGGCTTCTGTTTTCTGACTGATGAAGACTAAAGGTCATTTGCCTTGTTGTAGCGTACAAACACACACACACACATTGAAATGCCCCTGAAGACCCATCCTGACTGCTTGACGTTCTGTCCCCAGACGTGATGGACTTCTCCGAGGACGGCCTCAGGGTGGTGGCCCGGGCTCCCAGGAGGCCGTCCCAAGGCAAAGCCACCGAGAAGAACCCGGACACCTTCCGAAGGATCTTCAGCGCCCACAAGAAGGTCAGACACAGCGCCGCCGCGGCACCGACGACCTGCCACGACTCGTGGTTCGCCCTCCAAGTTTTCTGCCGTAAAAGTCGGGTTATAAGCCGCTACTACCTTCAGTGGTTGTCCCCTCTGTGGCCAGCTAGCGCTGCTGCTAGCTGCCCGCTAGCTCCCTGACTACCACAGAAGGTAGCGGGACTAGCCCCGGCTCGACGCCATTAGCAGCGGCGCTAGCTGGCTACAGCGTGGACAACCACTGATGCTTCATTAATCGTTCCTCTGGGCCACACTGCTGCTGGTGGAGGAACATGTTGAAACACGCAGTGAAAACATCTCTTTAGCTGTTGCACAGGATGTAAACCACAGAGCTGAACTAGACTTTGAGCGTGAGATGAATAGTCATCATCTTCCAGCGTGTTGGTCGTCCTGAAGCTCTCCAGTGAAATATCTAAACCCTCGACTGTAAAACATTTCCTTGTGCGATTCAAAAACAGATCTGCTTGTCCCTTTGGGAACGGAACCGCCCACCTACACCCAGTATGACTCAGTGGTGTGTGTGAGTCTGTGTGTATGTGAGTGTGTATGGGCGTGTGTGTGTGTCTCTCTGACGGGCTGTCACTCAGACCGCTGGCTGGATATCAGACTATTGATTTCACCAGAGAAACAGTGAGCTTTCCCTGTGCCCTTTTTGTCTTTTATTGAAAGAGATCGACGTCGTCACTCCGGTCCTGAGTAATATTTTCTGAACGTGTCGTGTCGGGTGCAGCGCGTGGATTGAAGTGTTGTTAATTAGATCGGTGCAGCTTCTCCGGTTCGTCTTAATGAGACCTGCGAGGCCTTTCTCCATCACCGCTGCTTGTTAAACCAGTTCTTTTCTAGTTTGCAGCGTTGTAACTTTGTTAGGAAAACACAGAAGGAAGATTGAGGCTGTAATTAGGACTAAATCCTGAATTTAAATGGGTTCCCTGAAGGGGATCAGGATGAGCTGGAGGTTCGTAACGTAGACGCTGGTGTGAATATCACAGTTTTTAGTTGTTTTTTTATTTCTCCAAATGGTGCGTTCTCTCTTCATCAGTCCGCCTGGAAGAAAACGAGCAATAGCTTCCACTCAACTAAGCGTTCACACCGGGGGGGAAACTAAACGCTTTCACAGTTCAGAGTTTCCATTAATCACCTCGGCTGTGGCGGCCGGATCTGTCTTAATTTGTGCCACAAGGTTTCACAACTGACAACATTTTGTCACCGGGTGGGGTCCGCGAAGTCTCTGCGTGGGAGGATGTTCCTCATGGGGGGATCTCTTTGTGGGAGGATCTCCTTGTGGGAGGATCTCCTCGTACTAGGATCTCCTCGTAGGAGGATCTCTTTGTGGGAGGATCTCCTTGTGGGAGGATCTCCTCGTCGGAAGATCTCTTTCATGGGAGGATCTCCTTCATGGGAGGATCTCCTCGTGGGAGGATCTCCTCGTAGGAGGATCTCCTTTGTGGGAGGATCTCCTCGTCGGAAGATCTCTTTCATGGGAGGATCTCCTTCGTGGGAGGATCTCCTCGTCGGAGGATCTCCTCGTGGGAGGATCTTCCTCGAGCATACCCTCGTGAAAGCACTCCCTCGTGGGAGGATGCCTTTGTGAAAGCACTCCGTCCTCTCTAGCTGCAGGAGTCTCAGAAGGCCCACAGGAGCATGATAGATGGATGGTGAGATGGTTGATAGATCTGTCCATCAGTCTCAGAAGGCCCGCCTCCCAGAGGAGCGTGATAATGTACTTGATGTACTCTCTCTCGTTCTCCGGTTCCATGCTCACAGTAGCTTCCCTCCCTCTCGGTTGAATAGTGAGCTCTCCTGTCTGTCTCCATCACTTCCTCCTGACCACTTTGTCTTTTTTTAGTTTTACATCCTCCTCCTCCTCCTCTAATCGACCTTCTCTTCTCCACCACCGTCCACGCCGGCTCCCTCACGCCGTCCCCGGTTAACATGATGGAGAACAAGAGCCGAGTTGAGCTCATTATGCGAACCCTCCTGAAGTGGCCGTCCTGCGGCCGAGTTGTCAAACCTCTGCTTCCATTACAGTAAACTGTGAGTGCTGTGAGGCCGGCCCGCTGAGGCTGCTGGGAGATATTAGATTTTATCATAATGACAGCGCCTGGATGGACTCATCCATATTAAGGAGATGGTTTATTTAGGGACATTTTTCTTTCCAGGACGAGCAGCGATTACATCCATAACAATGACCCTCATCGCGGCTGCAGCCGTAGCTTTAATGGCAACATTAGGCCTCTAATCTGTAATAACCTGCCCAGGGACCGCAGATGAGCTCATTAGCCGGCTCTGCCACGTCCACATTGATGAATATATCCCATGTTTATGGCGTCCCTCGAGAGAAGAGAGAGCCATGAAGCTTCAGCACCAAAAACAGCACAAACCCTGAAACACAAACATGTTTTTCTACGTGATCTTTTCTTTGAAATGCATCGAAGAAGCTTCTTATTATGACTAATAACTACTAACCTCCTCGAGAGCTACCCGTACTGTCCGGTGCCTTAACAACCACCCACAGACTAATAGTGCACCTTTTGCACAAAGAGTAAGACCTAAAGGAAAGCATTGGTATGCTAGGGAGCATATCAAGTCAAAGAAACACGTTTTTTGTTCGTTGTGACGGCTACTTGTCAAGGTTTTAGTGAAAGTTCGGGAGTTTACGTAAACAATTCAACTTAACGATCATCTTAAACCACAGGCCTCATTTCACAAAGGTTTTACAGTATTACACCAATTTAAATATATATATGCAAAGTGTCGTTTTTAAAAACAAATTTTTGGGGTTTTAAAGCGACGCTGTGATGCGTTTCATGAAAAGTTTAAATAAATAGATTCTCATCACGCGACCGCCGCTAACGCTCGCCCCGCGATGCCAAAAGAGGCGACCGCGCTCGCCCACCTTCCTCTTCCTCCCGCAGATCTCCCATGCTGCTTAGCGGCGGGCGGGGCCGGTGTCCATCTGTGGCATTCAGATTGTTGTCGCGGGCGTTTTTAACTCGGTGTGTTGATGTTCCAGCTCATCCCCAAACTCCTCTTTGTCTCTGTTATTAACCCTGCGGTGCGACCCCACTCGGTGCGCTGCTCCATCGGCCAACTCTTCTCTCTTTTCTTCCTCCCGGTTGGTCCTCCCCTCCTCTTTTGTTTTTCATCATCAATGCCCCGGCAACCGCCAACCGCAGGTTTGGCAACGCGTCCCCAAAGGAAGCAGGAGCCGGGATGAAAGGCGGCGGCGGCTGGATGCGTTAGCGTCCAGCTGTTTGATCGGAGCTGGCGGGTTCTCCTCTTTTAATACGCGTCCAGTTACGCTCCTCTTTCTGCCTCCTCGTCTTCCTTTTCTCCTCCTCTGTTTTCATCCACAGGTTATGAAACAAAGTGCGTTGCAATGTGGACTTAACGATTATTTTATCTTTAATGTGAGGAATTCACTCACGGAAAACAAATTGTTTTAGCCAAACTGAAAAGAAAATTGTGTGTGTGTCTCTGTCTGTCTGTGTGTGTGTGTCTCTATTTGTCTATGTGTGTGTGTTGTCTGTTTGTGTGTCTATCTGTCTGGTTTTTAGCTATCGGGACTCAAACAGCAGGAAATGGGACATTTTGTCACAGACTATTTTCAGCGGCGGATGAATCCACTTTTATTTGTGTCAAAAATAAACCTGTGTGTGTGTGTGTCCTCACGTTTCAGTCTCCCACCAAAGCCGTGTACAACGCCAGACACTGGACGTTGGAGAGGGAAGAGGAGACTCCTCCCACTTTCTTGGCGCGACACGCCCCCGTAAGTCCCGCCCCCGTCTTCGTGGAGTAAAGAGGTTTTCTGTGAGCGGCTCTGTTCGCTTTAACGTCCGTCCTCTCAGCAGGCGCCCGTCTCAGCCGGGGGATCGAGCAAAGCGCCCGCCGACGCGCATAAGGACGACGGCGTCTTCAAGGCTCCTCCCCCTCCGCCCAAGGTCACCAAGTTCGTCACCCTCCCCACCGACCTGTACCAGGACACCGTCACGGCTCTGAAATGCCGCAAAGAGCACAAGGAGGTGAGCAGGTTCCCTGAAGGATCCACGTCACGCCGCCTTTCCACCTATAAACACAACAATAAACAATAAACATGTCTCCCAGCTGTACACGGTCGTCCAGCACGTGAAGCACTTCAACGACGTGGTGGAGTTCGGGGAGAACCAGGAGTTCACCGACGACTTCGAGTACCTGGCCACCGGCCTGAAGAGCGGGCAGCCGCTGCACACGCGCTGCCTCAGGTGAGCAGCCGCCGGCGCGCAATGAAGCGCACCCTGTTGGTTCACTTTAATGCATTTAGATTAATGTGTGTGTGTGTGTGTGTGTGTGTGTGTGTGTGTGTGTGTGTGTGCGCGCAGTGTGATCAGCCTGGCTACGCGCTGCGCCATGCCCAGCTTCAGGATGCACCTCCGGGCCCGAGGGAAGGTGGCGCACGTCTTCAAGACGCTCAACGACGCCCCGCAGCACCCGGTAAGGATCGGTCGCTGCAGACGAACCAAACGCGCCCGCCGGCCTCTCTTTACCGCCACGACCGGAGCGCAAGAGCAGACATAATAATGTGTATATATATATCATTTATATTAGTTTTATCAACCACGAACCGCTAATGTTTTACATGCTACAGAATGCCGCTTGTGTATTTGCTCGTCTTGTTAAAGGTCAGAAGTCTCAACATGTTTCTTTAAGCTGCCTATGGTGGCTGCGGTTCAGTGGTATTTTTTAAAATAATTTTATTTATTATATATATACATGTATATATATATTTTTTAAGTATATACATTTTTTATGTAAGATAAAAAAGAATATATATTTTTTTATAATAAAAAAAAGTTTTAATTACAAATATATATATAAAATTAATTTTTAAATTAAAAAAAATAATTTTTGAAGCGCTATATATATATAAATAAATTTAAAAAAAAACATAAATATAACAATATTAATATATATTTCTCCTCTTCTCAGAACCTGGCCCTGTGCACAGCCTCTCTGATGTACATCCTCAGCAGAGACCGGTTGAACATGGATCTGGACCGGTCGTGTCTGGACCTGATGATCCGGCTGCTGGAGATGGACCTGGACCAGGACCAAGGGGGCGGGGCCGGGATGGAGGCCGAGCCGGAGGCGGACCCCACCACAACTCAGTTCAGCGCCAGAGAGATCGCCAAGATGAAGGAGAAGATCAGGAAGCTCTGCGACACCGTGCACAACAAGCACCTGGACCTCCAGAACATAACGGTACTGAGCGCGTCGAGAACACCTAGCGTAGCTTAGCATAACGTAGCGCCTCCTCTGAAGCCTCTGACTGATATTCTTCCTGCAGCTCTTCAGTCGGTGACTCACTGCCACCCACACGTGTCGATATTTCTATCTTTTGTTCTGTGAAAACGTCCTCAGTGACTGAACAGCCTTTTGGCGTTCAGTCTCCTCTCTGGAGCCGCCATTTTACATTGTGCGGTCATGGAAAACCTGTAGAAGTCATGGAATTTTAAAAATGGTTATTTATGGGAAAGTGTAGTAAAAGTGGTGTAAATGTGTTATATTCATGTGTTCATAAGTTTCAATTACGCTGAGTTTGAAAAAAATAATATGCTTTTAAAAGAAAGAGGCTCAAAATATAAGCAATACAAAATGTGGTTAAAAGTCATGGAAATTTAATTTAAAGTCATGAAAAATTGATTTGAAGTCATGGAAATGTGGATTAAAGTCATGGTAATTTAATTTAAAGTGATGGAAATTTGATTTGAAGTCCTGGAAAATGTGGTTAGAAGTCCTGTGAATGTGGTTAGAAGTCATGTGAATGTGGTTAGAAGTCATGTGAATGTGGTTAGAAGTCATGTGAATGTGGTTAGAAGTCATGTGAATGTGGTTAGAAGTCATGTGAATGTGGTTAGAAGTCATGTGAATGTGGTTAGAAGTCATGTGAATGTGGTTAGAAGTCATGTGAATGTGGTTAGAAGTCATGTGAATGTGGTTAGAAGTCATGTGAATGTGGTTAGAAGTCATGTGAATGTGGTTAGAAGTCATGTGAATGTGGTTAGAAGTCATGTGAATGTGGTTAGAAGTCATGTGAATGTGGTTAGAAGTCATGTGAATGTGGTTAGAAGTCATGTGAATGTGGTTAGAAGTCATGTGAATGTGGTTAGAAGTCATGTGAATGTGGTTAGAAGTCATGTGAATGTGGTTAGAAGTCATGTCCTGCCGTGTGATCAGCTGGTTCTCCTCCTGCAGGCCGGTCATCTCGCCATGGAGACGCTGCTGTCGCTGACCTCCAAGCGAGCGGGGGACTGGTTCAAGGAGGAGCTGCGGCTGCTGGGAGGACTGGACCACATCGTGGACAAAGGTCAGGACGCTCAGGAGATCAGCGTGGGCTCTGACCCCGTGACCCCGCAGGGTTTCACTCACTCCCGTCTGCCTCCACAGTGAAGGAGTGCGTCGCCAGCTTGAACCGCGAGGGCGAGAAGGAGAAGATGGTGTCGTCTCTGTGGGGAGCCGAGCGCTGCTTACGGGTGCTGGAGAGCGTAAGTGTGACCCGGTGGGGTGGTGTGTTCAGACCCGGTGGGGTGGTGTGTTCAGGCCCGGTGGGGTGGTGTGTTCAGACCCGGTGGGGTGGTGTGTTCAGGCCCGGTGGGGTGGTGTGTTCAGACCCGGTGGGGTGGTGTGTTCAGGCCCGGTGAGGGTGGTGTGTTCAGACCCGGTGGGGTGGTGTGTTCAGGCCCGGTGGGGTGGTGTGTTCAGACCCGGTGAGGGTGGTGTGTTCAGACCCGGTGGGGTGGTGTGTTCAGACCCGGTGAGGGTGGTGTGTTGAGACCCGGTGGGGTGGTGTGTTCAGACCCGGACTTCATCTGAGCGTCTGCTGACAGAACACGCTGTGATCGGAGCCCACGGGACGCAGCCGAGGAGTTCACTTTTACATTTGAAATTTGGTTTAAAGTCATTGAAATTTAGTGAAAAGTCCTAAAAAAAATCTGGCTGAAAATCTTTAAAATTTGGAATAAAAATCTTTAAAATTTGGGGGGGAAAAAAATGAAATTTTGGTGAAAGATTTGAGGATTTTGGTGAAAAATCTTGAAAATTTCGTAAAAAACCTTAGAATTTTGGTAAATAATTTAAAAAAAAATGTTTGAAGTCCTGGAAATTTGATTTAAAGTCATAAAAAAATCTTGAAACTTTGGTTGAACAACAACCTCTGAAAGTGAAACCGGTTCAGACGTCTTCACTTCAAGGACACGATGACGTCTCTTGTCCTGATGTCATGACATCATTTATGAAAGGTTCTAACGCAGAACATGTGAGTCTCTGAGCGGTTAGAACCTCTGTGGTTCTCCTCAGAACATCCATCAACGTTCCTCTGTGTTCTGCAGGTGACGGTCCACAACCCGGAGAACCAGGGATACCTGATCGCCTACAAGGACTCATCACTCATCAACTCCTCTGCTAAGTAAGACACGCACAGACACACACGCACACACACACGGACAAATGCACGCGCTCAGACACACACACAAATGCACACGCACGAACACAAATGTCCACACACGCTCAGACACACAAAGACACAGAAAGAGATCGTTCTTTAGGAGATACAGAATATTGAATATACTTCTGCCTTAAGAAACTCTGTGTGTGTGTGTGTGTGTGTGTGTGTGTGTGTGTGTGTGTGTGTGTGTGTGTGTGTGTGTGTCCTGGTGGTTATTGTGCGTGTCATTATCAGGGTTTTGTTGTTTAATTTCCTGGTGGTGACATCCTGTCAGTCCCAGCGGTGACCTCTGACCTCTGACACAGAGGGGGATGACCTCTCTGTGTTTCTGCCCTCAAGTGTTTCAGGAACATTTGACTTCAGATTGAATAATTTATTCTTCTTAACGGCTCCAAAAGTAAAACATGTTCAATTATTCATGTTCATTTATTTCCAACTCAATTAAACGTCCTCTGCACCGCACGTCATCCCATCAGCTGCACCTCCTGTTCCTCATGAAGCGCTCTCCTCTTCACCACGACAACCACGCCATGAGCAACAGAGCGCCAACGCCACATGAAACGCTACGCTACGCTATGCTAGGCTAGGCTACGCTATGTTATGCTATGCTACATCACAACGGTGATCGATTTTATTCAAATAATCTTCGTTCAGCTCTGATAAAACCTGTGTGTGTGTGTGTGTGTGTGTGTGTGTGTGTGTGTGTGTGTGTGTGTGTGTGTGTGTGTGTGTGTGTGTGTGTGTGTGTGTGTGTGTGGATGAAGACTAAATGGTCCACAAAGAGCTGCTGTTTCTGCGGGTGACACAGGCCTCAGTCTGAGCGTTCAGCTGTCCTCTCTGTTAACTCGATTAACCCCGAAACCGCAGGGTTGAGAGAGAGAGCACCACACACACACACACACACACACACACACACACACACACACTGTATTCATGGCTCGAGGTCTTCTTCCTCCATCATTTGTTCTCTTCACGTTTCTCATTGTTTCAACCCAAACTCGCCCGTCTGCTTCTCCGAGTGTTTCAGCTGTCTGCAGTACTAACACACACACACACACACACACACACACACACACACACACACACACAC
>NW_027176198.1:365647-370647 GCF_023055335.1 Clinocottus analis | reverse complement strand
CGCTGTGCGTGCTCCGGGGGCGTGGAGAGGGTCGTGTGCCGCTGCGGGGGGGCCGCGAACCAAGTTCATCAAAAGAGGATTAGAGGAGTCTCAGTGCGCAGCGCGGTGGAGCGCTGAGACTCCTCTAATCCTCCAGAAATAAAAGTTATGTAGTAACTTTTATTTATAATTTTTCCCCAGCAGAGAATGAAGGAAAACTCTTTAATGTTTTTATTCATTAAACCTGCAGAGAGTTTAACTTTAACCTGATTATGTTATTACTTCTTTAAAGAGAAGAGGAGGAAGGGAGGAATGAAGGGAGGGAAGGAGGAAGGGAGGGAGGGAGGAGGAGAGGACATGAAGACTTCATGTCGGGTAAACTCTGAATGATTTATTGTGTTTTGGTGAAAGTGTCTCAGGATCAGAACTCACGGCCCGCTGGTGTTTCCTGTTGTCTCTGCGTTGTTGTTGTTTGTTTGTTTCCTTCTGGAGCAGAGTACCGTGTGATGTCATCGCTCTCTTCTTCTTCAGGTTAATTAAAAAGCGACTCCCTGCGGTTTGAGCGCTTGACAGCGGCGTGGCATCGCTCCTCTGGACCGACTCCAGCGGGTTGTGGGGTCGCGTCCAGATCCCCGCGGGCCCTTCAGGGGCCCCGGGACATAATGGACTCCTTCTGCCGCACTGGCCCTCGCTGTGTGGGAGGTGTCCGGTGGTGTTGTGTCTCTTTGTAGTTGTTGTGTGTCTCTTTGTGCGCAGGGAGGTTTTGGCGTCGCGGCTCGGAGGAGAGTCGCTGGCACGCTCCGCTTTATTAAAGCCAATGAAACGGCTCGTTGCTGCCGGAGGAGACGACACGGGCCAGAGATCAGAGGAAGAGGAGGGAGGAGAGGAGACGAGGGGAGAGGAGTCTCCTAGTTGTGTTGTCTCCTTGTGATCGTGTGAGTGTGTAGTGTCTTTGAGTCTTGTTGCAGTAGTTTTGTGTCTCTTTGTAGATGTTTTGTGTGTCTGTCGTCCTTTCGAGTCTCTTAATGAACTAGTTTGTAGGATCATGAAGCTCAAAGTGATCCAAGTGTGAGATTTACAGGACGGATCGATGAGGAGGGCGACACACACACACACACACACACACACACAACATATAGATCAATGGCCATACACTTAAAAACATGGAAGAACGACCACACACAAGAAGGAAAACACACACACACACACAAAGCCCTCGACACACTCATTTGTCTCATTTCACACCAGTGAGCCTTCCTTCCTCCCTCATTGTGTCTCCTTTAGACACACACACACACACACACACACACACACACACACACACTTTCACTATACATCACAGGACCCGGCTGCTCTCTCCCTGAAGGTTCAATTACTAATCATTGATAAGGCCAGCTGTGTGTGTGTGTGTGTGTGTGTTGTGTGTGTGTGTGTGTGTGTGTGTGTGTGTGTGTGTGTGTGTGTGTGTGTGTGTGTGTGTGTGTGTGTGTGTGTGTGTTGTGTGTGTGTGTGTGTGTGTGTGTGTGTGTGTGTGTGTGTGTGTGTGTGTGTGTGTGTGTGTGTGTGTGTGTGGCCACAAGGAGTTTAATCCGGTGTGTTGCCTCTAATGAAAGATCGGCCCCTCAGGACTTTCACTGTGAGTAAATATGTTTGTTATTAACAGTTAGTTACAGGAGAAGGTTGTATAGAAGTCTATGCTTCATGTGTTAAAGCTGCATTCTCTCTCCTGACCACCAGGGGGCGACTCCTCTGGTTGTATAGAAGTCTATGCTCCATGTGTTAAAGCTGCATTCTCTCTCCTGACCACCAGGGGGCGACTCCTCTGGTTGTATAGAAGTCTATGCTTCATGTGTTAAAGCTGCATTCTCTCTCCTGACCACCAGGGGGCGACTCTTCTGGTTGTATAGAAGTCTATTCTTCATGTGTTGAAGCTGCATTCTCTCTCCTGACCACCAGGGGGCGACTCCTCTGGTTGTATAGAAGTCTATGCTTCATGTGTTGAAGCTGCTTTCAGACCTGAATCCTCTGCTCGGCCTCCTGCAGGTTGGGGGTTCGGTTCCCGGCGGTGTCGTTACAATCACACAGCTCAAACAAGTTGGAGGAACAAAGTTTGTCTTCAGTTCTTAGTTTGAGTTCTTCTTCTGATCACAGCAGCACGACAGGACATGAGTCTTCTCTCCAGAGGTTTAGTGAAGCTGCAGAGAGAGTGTGTGTGTGTGTGTGTGTGTGTGTGTGTGTGTGTGTGTGTGTGTGTGTGTGTGTGTGTGTGTGTGTGTGTGTGTGTGTGTGTGTGTTTCCCTCCAGCAGGTCAATCACCTGTCAGTGCACAAACACATCGCGATCAATAACATTATTAAACAATGTCAGCCTGCAGGTGAAGAAACTGCAGGCTGTGTGTGTGTGTGTGTGTGTGTGTGTGTGTGTGTGTGTGTGTGTGTGTGTGTGTGTGTGTGTGTTTCCATGACAACTGAGCAGAACTCCCTCTCTGAAACAGAATCCATCGGTAAGATATTGATCACGTGGTCAAAGTGCCACCTGGTCCCGCTCCTCCGGCACCGGGTTCTGATCCGATCCCCTCCTCTGGGTTTGAACCGCCGGCGTCTCTGAGCTCCCGATTTCCTCGACTGAGATGGACGATCCAACGGGAAGTTTCCCTCACCGAGCCCCACTGCATTATGGGACAGCCCCACTGCATTATGGGACAGCCCCACTGCATTATGGGACAGCCCCACTGCATTATGGGACAGCCTCATGAGTATTATGGGACAGCCCCACTGCATTATGGGACAGCCTCATGAGTATTCTTTATTCATCTTCGGGGAATTATTTCATCGTGAAAATACTCAACTGCAACATTGTTGCATATTGCTGCAACATTGTTTCATATTGCTGCAACATTGTTGCTCTGTATTTGTTGTGAACAGATGAAGACCTCAGCACCTTCGTCTTCTGTTTCACCTGGTTGCATAGCAACAGCAGCTGCACAGGTTGCTGTCTGCAGCAAAAAATCAACAAAAACCTCAGAAATCATAAAATCATCATGTGCACAATTAAAGAATCTATGTTCAAATATAGTTCAAGATCTGGACCACACACACACACACACACACACACACACACACACACACACACACACACACACACACACGTATGTGTAAAGTCATCCTCTGGATCAGCTGCATCTCCAGCGGTTGCACAACTGTGCGAACACTGTGTGTGTGTGTGTGTGTGTGTGTGTGTGTGTGTGTGTGTGTGTGTGTGTGTGTGTGTGTGTGTGTCAGCTTATTAAAGCATGCATATGATATCTGCAGGAAGTCAGATGCAGCAGACGAGCTGATGGAGTATCGAGTGTAACGGAGCAGACTTCTTCTTCCTGTCGGCCGAGACTCAAATGTTCACTCCTCAGACTCTGCGTGTGTGTAGTTTGTGTGTGTTTGTGTGTAGTTTGTGTACGTTTGTCTGCACGCTGCATATTGAGTTCTGTCTGTTTTTCTGTTACTCAGAGAAGCTAACTGCAACACGAGTTGACAACTGGCTGGTGTGTGTGAATATGTAATGCACACACACACACACACACACACACACACACACACACACACACACACACACATACAGATGTCTGCTGAATTATACAGCAGCGACTCATTAAAGTGTGCTGTATATGATTTAGTGTTTTGGGCTGAACCGCCTCGGGCTCGTCCCTCTAGGAGGCAACAAACAGGATCTGAACACGCAGCAGAGACTTCTATACAACCAGAGGAGTCGCCCCCTGGTGGTCAGGAGAGAGAATGCAGCTTCAACACGTGAAGCATAGACTTCTATACAACCAGAGGAGTCGCCCCCTGGTGGTCAGGAGAGAGAATGCAGCTTCAACACGTGAAGCATAGACTTCTATACAACCAGAGGAGTCGCCCCCTGGTGGTCAGGAGAGAGAATGCAGCTTCAACACGTGAAGCATAGACTTCTATACAACCAGAGGAGTCGCCCCCTGGTGGTCAGGAGAGAGAATGCAGCTCTAACACATGAAGCATAGACTTCTATACAACCAGAGGAGTCGCCCCCTGGTGGTCAGGAGAGAGAATGCAGCTTTAACACGTGAAGCATAGACTTCTATACAACCAGAGGAGTCGCCCCCTGGTGGTCAGGAGAGAGAATGCAGCTTTAACACATGAAGCATAGACTTCTATACAACCAGAGGAGTCGCCCCCTGGTGGTCAGGAGAGAGAATGCAGCTTTAACACATGAAGCATAGACTTCTATACAACCTTTTAGACTAAAATTCCAACAACCTCCTGAGTTTGGATTTGATTTGTTTGAACTGGTGATGAAACTCTTCTTCCTCGTCTTCCTCCTCCTCCTCCTCCTCCTCCTCCGCTGACGTCTTGATTGACAGCTGTGCCTCTCGTCCGGGCCGGTCTCAGGAAGCCGGCGTGTTTCTCCAACCTTCCTGCGGTGATTCAGGGTGACATGTTTTGACGCTCCGTCAGCCTCCTGAAGTTTACATTATTCATACGCCTCCTGCGAGGTTCACGCCTCGAATTGTCGAGATCGAACGGTTTCTTTATTGGCGAGAGAGGAAGCAGCTGTCTGAGGCTCGGGCGGCTGCTTCCTCTCTCGCCAATAAAGAAACGTGACTGAAGCTAAAACAAGATGGCCGACCGACTGCAGGCTGAGATGTTTTTAAACGTCTGTGTGGTGAGAACAAGTGACTTCATTTTGACTTGTTCCTGTGCAAGACGGAGGGAGTTGATGTGTGTGTGTGTGTGTGTGTGTGTGTGTGTGTGTGTGTGTGTCTGTGTGTGTGTGTGTGTGTGTCCCCTGTGGCAGTAAACAGCAGTTTGTTAGTTAGGCGGCGTTGTCTAATAACGGGACCGAGACAGCAGCTCAAACCAGCTGCTGTTCCACTTAAATACTCAGCAGGGACCACACACACACACACGCACACGCACACGCACACACACACACTAGGTAAAAGTCCAGCAAAGCAAAGTTTGAATTTGAATATTACATTCTTCTTCCTC
>NW_027176198.1:343147-360647 GCF_023055335.1 Clinocottus analis | reverse complement strand
TGAATAAATGAATAAATAAGCGCTGTGGACGCTGCAGAGCGGAGAGAAAGACAGATGAAGGATGGATTTGTTCTTGAAACACTTAGTTATGTTTCTTAAGATGAACATTTAAACTTGACCCCTGTGCTCGACGCTCCAGAGAGAGGAGCTCATGGGACGGCCCGGTTTGACCTCTGACCCCGGGCTGCTCTGCTGCTGCTCTGCTGCTGCTGTTGCACCGGGTCGGCCCACATTGCACCAGCTTCATCCACCTGTCTGCTGCTCACAGCTCCTGGATGCTGAAGCGCCACTTCAATATGCTGTTTGTGAGTGTGTGTGTGTGTGTGTGTGTGTGTGTGTGTGTGTGCACTGGACATGATGGGTGGTGTGAACTCCTCCTGTCTTTTCTCTCTTTGGATGATGACATCATTGGTGATCTGAGTCCTGAGAAGCTTTTTCACTGTGTTCTGCGGTGCTGTGGTCAGCGCCGCGTTTAAAATGACAGTGAAGTCGACCCGGATGCATCAACACCAACGAAGAAGAAGCGAACGCCGTCCCTCTCGCCCAACACACACTCAGCAGCGCGTTGCCGCGAGTTCATCCGCAGCGCAATTAGTTGCCGACTGCTGGGGACGAGCTGCTGAGGCCGAAAGGAGGAAATACAGAGAGAAGAGGATGAACAGGGTCATGTGAGAGGAGAGAGAGAGAGAGAGAGAGAGAGGAGAGAGAGAGAGAGAGAGAGAGAGAGAGAGAGAGAGAGGAGGGAGGGGGAGAGGAGAGAGAGAGAGAGGAGAGAGAAGAGAGAGGGAGGTGGAGAGAGAGAGAGCGAGAGAGAGAGAGAGAGAGAGAGAGAGAGAGAGAGAGAGAGAGAGAGACAGAGAGAGAGAGAGAGAGAAGAGAGAGAGAGAAGAGAGAGAGAGAGAGAGAGAGAGAGAGAGAGAGAGGAGAGAGAGAATGAGAGAGAGAGAGAGAGAGAGGAAGAGAGAGAGAGAGAGAGAGAGAGAGAGAGAGAGAGAGAGAGAAGAGAGAGAGAGAGAAGAGAGAGAGGAGAGAGAGAGAGAGAGAGAGAGAGAGAGAAGAGATGAGAGAGAGAGAGAGAGAGAGAGAGAGAGAGAAGAGGAGAGAGAGAGAGAGAGAGAGAGAGAGAGAGAGAGAGAGAGAGAGAGAGAGAGAGAGAGAGAGAGAGAGAGAGAGAGAGAGAGTTGCAGTAGAAACAATGAGGAACTGGAGCCCTGAGAGGTTTCCCTCCATCAGGCTGGAGGCTGAAGGGAACAGCGCTCCGTCTTCTTGCTCTGCGTTGAGCATCACGTTGAGCTTCAGAGCAGAAACGATGGACTGAAGAGGAGCTTTAAAGGAACATAAAGGTTCATCTTAAAATATATTTAGTATCCAGAGTAAACAACATGAATCCAACACAGAGGAAATCACTCTGAACACAAAGCCATGAAACGGTTAAATGATATTTAATTACTGCAGCGTGATGCTCTGTATATTATATATTTGTATTTAGAGACTTCATTCATAAATAAGTAATCTTAATATTGACTATCGTTCTACATTCAACCTCTTCCTTCCTCCATGTCAATCAATATACTTTTGATCAACAGCTGAAGACAAGTTGAACTGAACACGTCTACGAACGCGTCCTCACACATCTTCCTTTGGGTGTGTGTGTGTGTGTGCATGGTGATCTGTGTGTGTGTGTGTGTGTGTGTGTGTGTGTGTGTGTGTGTGTGTTCTAATCTCTAAGCACTGCCAGTGTTTGTTTGCAGACTAATTCTTCTAATCTTTTCAGAAATGTTTCACCATGCACCCTTAAGATCCCCACACACACTGCTGCAGAAGCAGTGTGTGTGTGTGTGTGTGTGTGTGTGTGTGTGTGTGTGTGTGTGTGTGTGTGTGCAGCAGTCTTTCCTGCTGCTTGTGGATTGTGTAGAACGGTAATTTGATGCTGTGCAAGTTGCGTAAAACGACGAATGTTTGTGACTATTCGCTCGCCGGGGTTTGTTTTCTTTTCTTGACGACACAATTATTTCTTACTTAATTAAACCCTCTGGGTCTTTTAGGCAAACACTGAAAACTTAAAATGTGAAGTGACACGTTTGCAAAGCAATAAGAATTATGCAAATGTGAACTGAGCTGAACGGTGGACGCTCGTGAGCCGGATGAAGCCCGTCGGGATGAAACTCCTGTGAAAGTAATCTCCACTGAGTATTTACGACGAGGACGACGCCTCCATCTGTATTCATGAGCTCTGACTTCGTGAGCACAGCTTCGGTCCGTAATCACAGTTCTTCCTCTCCAGATCCAAATCGTTTTGGGCGATTGCGTACTTCACCGGTGAAGCCGTCCAGCCGAGCACCTCGTTCACGCCGCGCCGGCCGCTCCTCGGCCGCTCGCCTCCGTTTATTTACATTTAAATGTTGCTCGACCGGCGCTCCGCGAAGACGGGCGGGGTGAAAAGAGGGAATAGAAACAATCGGAGATTAACCGGGATCCGAGGTAGAAAGAGAAACAAACAGCGACGCCCCCTCGAGAGGACGAGGACGCGTTCTAGTTCTGAGACGACGGGGAACCGAGGCCTTCAGCTCAAACAACCTGCATGCTGTTTGTTTGAGTCCTGCAGCACATCCTGGGCCTTCTAGGCATGTGATTGGGTGTAGTTGATGGGGGCGTGGCTCGGACTGTTTCAGAAGGGGATGAAGTCCCTGTGATTGGTCCGTTGGGGTTGTGGACCGGGCTTTTGAGTGGGCGTGGCATTCTGGCCGTCGACATCTTGTCTTTGTGCAACCAGACAAGAACAAACACACTGTGAAAGGGTTGAAGTGGTAAAACACGCACCACTCTTTGACGACCTGTCAATCACGAGGTAGCCCCGCCCCGCTCCAGCGTTAGCCACGCCTCTCTCTCTGTGTGACGGTGTTGAAGTCTGGACCATGTGACTGGAGTCCAATGCCTGGTCGAGGCTTTTCTTCTACTCTTGGCTTTACATGGACAGAACATGTCTCTCTAGTCGGGCTTTGCTGAATCAAACTGCAATCAGGTAGATAATTTGAGTCCCTTTATTTTATTTATTTTTATTTTAGAAATGCGTGTAATCAGACTGAAAATGTAGGTATTTAATCTCAGTCTCCTTTAGTGTAGTTCTGGTTGTCATGCAAAGAGTGAATCACAGCTTTTTGCCTGGATACGGTTCTCATTGGTCACTCCTGAAATGCAGACTTCTGATTGGCTAAAGGAAAATAGATCCCTCCCTTCGGCCAGGAGCAGGATTTGACGTTGCCGAGCAAGAGATCGTCAGAGTGAGCTAGAGCTAAATTGTTTTTAAGAAATTTGTTCAGCTGATATAACAAGTAAAAATGTCAGAGACGCTGTGAAGCTCGTGTGACGACACTTCTGCGAAGGGAAAGAGAACACGGAGAACTTTTTGCCAGAAGTAACAAGTTTTTTTGGCTGTATCTTGGTGAGTTTTGCCGAGTCACCTAGCATGCTAATCGCATTAGCCACACATCTGTTCATGCTAGCGCATCAATACATGAAGCTGCCGTTAAAACTAAAGATGTGAAATGGACTGTTTAATGTTTACAGACTGTTTAGTGTTTTAAAGCAGCATATTTTTCATTGATAGTTGCTGTCAATCTATGTATTATTGTTTGTTTGGTACTTTTTATGTGTACAACTGCATTGATATTAACATGAATGGCAGGTCGGTGAAATTATTCTTTTGTGTTATTCAGTTCATGATTATAAAAAGGGAAATATACTGTTTAACTCAGGATTAAATAGCTCTACATAATTCCAAATTGGTTAAAGGAGGATACAATGCTCCATGTGAGAATCGCTGTGTTAACTTAGAGAGTTTGTATGTGACATCCCTTACATGCACAACATAGATGGAAATGTTGTGACATTAATAGCCATGTTTTATACAGGCTAGGTTTTTGAGCTTCCTTGGTTCTTTTGGATTCGGACATGGAAATGAACGCTTCCTGACGAGGGAGAAGGCGAGCCTCCGTTAAACGGCTCTTCTCTGTAGGACACAGATATTCTGTCGCTGAGAAGAGGAAAACCTCTTCCTCCATCCTCGTCACCTGAGTGCACCAGTGTGGTAGAAGTAAGGAAGCAACAGAGGACACGACTGACTTATTCTTTTGATTTTTTTAACTGAAACTGACAGACTATGAATGTACTGTGAAAGAAATGAAGGAACACAGAACTGAAAACACAAGGAACTGCATCTTAAAGGAACAATGAGACAATTTGGGATATGTTTAACAAATTCAGGAATTTGTGTTGGTACTGTTTAGATTAGGAGCTTAGTTAAGGTCGTGCGGGATCTTTATTTGAAAGTTTGTTGTATTTATAATAATAATGATAGTTTCAACTTGTATAGCGCTTTTCATAGTACACAAAGATGCTTTACACAATAGACAATAACAGACGCAACAGAACATGAACGTGAAGACAAGAGCAAACAACAAAAAAACAAACAAAATATTTAAGGTAATAAAGAAATAATGAGAAGTAAACAGAAGAGGCTGCGTGGGGCAGACTAGTTCATTTCTAGTTCATGCAGTAATACATATTTTCTGGAATCAAAACCTTCAGTGGCTCCATTTCCTTTTTTAACGCTTGAACCTTCAAATCATTTTTCTACATTAAAGTATGGCAAGTCACTTTGGGGCCAAAAATTTGTGTTTTTTTTTTTTTTTGCTGTCTTTCCGCCAAAACCCTATTTAAGTGAATGCATAGCTTCATCAACGTTTTGATTTTAGTGGAAGATTGACAGGCTGTTTATCAGATTGAACAAGGAAGAAGTGAAAAATGAAGTGAGAGAAGCATGTGGAAAGTGAAATAGAGGAATCAAAAAGGAAAATAGGGAAATGACAAAGAAATGTGAACGTGACAGAGGAAATGAGCATGAGCATGATTCTGAGTCATCTCAACCAGAGCCCAGAAGCCTGCGGGGCTCATGAGAAGCATCCGGCTCTGGGTCCATAACCTGGTCGCGATAACCCAGGCTACGGCCACGAGCGTTGTAGAAAACCAGCAGAAGGGGGCTGGCCGTGGATTTGCTATGGCAGGAAAGGAAAAAAGGATTGAAAAAATAAAAAAGGTTGCAGGCTGGGTCTAGGTACTGGTC
Source organism: Clinocottus analis (assembly GCF_023055335.1). Taxonomy (NCBI): domain Eukaryota; kingdom Metazoa; phylum Chordata; class Actinopteri; order Perciformes; family Cottidae; genus Clinocottus; species Clinocottus analis. The sequence continues at coordinate 355,525 of NW_027176198.1, read as the reverse complement.
AGATTGTTCTATCAAGATCTGATAAGAAGGTGGACCCAAACGCTGACGCAACAGTTTAAAAGTAAATTTAATATATAAACAAAAATGCAGGTACTGGTTTCACACAGGCAAAGAACGCACAAACAAAAACATATAAATAGGACAACCTCCGGGACATCTAGCAAGGGGCACAGACGGGAAGTACCAGTACAACCCAACAAGCGCACAGGAGACAAGCAGGGTTCAGGGTACGTTTTATTATCAAAGTCAGGCTACGAGTGTTAACATAGTAAAGAACTGAGGTCGGAGATAAACATATTATTTGTTCCGCTTATCTCTGACCTCTGCTCTGGGAAATGCTCTAACACTTTATCAAAGGTGCAGACATTTGTTACATATGATCATATTTCAACATCATCATGTGTGGAGGCGGGTCGTGGGAGGAGTCAGCAGAATATATAAGTAATCTGACGACATCTCAGATCGTCACACTGGAAGCTCCAGTTGGACAAGAGGACGCTCACACAACTCAGCTGATCTCCAGGACTTCACCAGGTGAGGACAGACTGTGCACAGAGGGAGACAGGAGCACATGCAGATGTAGAGTTGAACTGATCTCCAGTCTGTGTACAACTATCACTGGAATACTGCATTTCTAACTGACGCTAAGTACATCTAACAGAGTAAATGAAGTACTGAAGACTGTGGGGTCACTTTTCCAATCAGGTTGGAGAAATGAACTCAGATCTCAAGAACGTTGCTGCTCTGGGTCGACCTTTCACCCTAGGGATGCTCTACGATGCTCGGAGAGATGAACTGATCCCAGGTAAGTGAGATTACATTACATTATTAAACATAGTTCAAATGTGTCTGCCGATCACAGACACAGTGTGTGTGTGTGTGTGTGTGTGTGTGTGTGTGTGTGTGTGTTGCGACAACGACGACAACAAATACGCGTCCCAGACACCCAAGATAGGATTTTCTGATTGGCTAGTCGTGTAGCCCATTTCTTTTTTCTGAGTGGCTGATGAGTGGCTCCTCACGGGAGACCAAAAGAGTTGGTAGCTCTGCACAGGAGCGATTTAAAACATTAAAATGGCGAGACTCTAAACTCCGCGAGAAGAGAAACTCTGGAGTACATTTAAAAAAATATAATAAATATATCAAGGGCAAACGGTTGAACTGTACATTGTTGTCGATACAGTACTGCCTCGAGTCCCTTTTTGCTTTTATAATACGGTTGCCAGCGACATTATGAATAGTAATAGTAGCTGCCAATCACTTTTTAATTGATTAAATGACTTTATTAAACTAAATGATTCTCTTGCTTTATGTTTTCCATCTTCTAAAGGTCTGACGTTGTGGGACAATGAAACTCTAAAAGGAAAGATAGCCGAAAGCATTCAATCCAGCAGTCAATTTGAAATTACTACATCTGACACCATTGAATCCAAGTCTTCTCTGCTGAATGTTGATGCTTCTCTGAAGGCCAGTTTCCTCAGTGGACTGATTGAAGTTGAAGGATCTGCCCATTATCTGAATGACCAGAAGAACTCCAAGAATCAGAGCAGAGTGACGTGTCAGTACAAATCCACCACCAACTTCAAACAGTTGTCAGGGATCGACCACGTCACCACAGACCCCCAACAAATTAATATCATTAAGAATAGCTCTGCAACACATGTAGTCACAGGCATCCTCTATGGGGCAAACGCTTTCTTTGTGTTCGACAGTGAGAAGATAGACGCCAGCAGCGTTCAGGACATCCAGGGCAACATGAAAGCTGTGATCAAGAAGATCCCCTCATTCAGTTTTGAGGGGAGCGTTGACATCAAGCTGACTGATGAAGAAAAAGCCCTGACTGATAAATGCTCCTGCAAATTCATCGGAGACTTCATCCTTGAAAGCAACCCTGCAACATATGTAGATGCAGTGAAGACCTACGTACAACTTCCACACCTACTGGGGAAAAAAGGAGAGAATTCTGTCCCAATGAAGGTCTGGCTGATGCCGCTGAAGAATTTGTATCCCGAAGCTGCCGAGCTGACGAGTGAGATCACCTTTGGACTGGTGGAGATAATGCAGGATGCTCTTGAAGATTTGAATGAAATACGAATGAGATGCAACGATTCTCTGGAAGGTGGAGTGGTAGAGAACTTTCCAATTCTTCAAGAAAAGTTAGAAACCTTCCAAAAATGGTGTCAGTACTATGTATCTAACCTCCAGCAGACCATGAAGAAGAAACTCCCCTCCATCCGTGAAGGTAAAGAAGATGAGAGCTCAGCAGTAAAAGTCTTTGAAGACAGACAGAACTCACCATTCAGTCAAGAAAAACTGAGCAAGTGGCTGGATGGTAAAGAGAGAGAAATCAACGTCATCAGAACCTGTTTAGATATCATGAAGGGAATAAAGATCGTCCAAACTCAGTCCGAGCTGGACAGAGGTTCTTGCTGCAGAGTATGTTCTGTGCTTCAATTTCACCTCCATGAAAAGAGGGGATGCCTTCCTTGATGAGATGGCCGCCTACTTGCACTCCCTTGAAGGAGGGAGTACCAATGAAGAACCCCAGTGGTACTACTCAAGGGAAGTTGTTACCAGAATGAGAAAACTTGCCAAAAAATGCTTTTCTACATCCAAAAGCCCTGGTTATAAACCCTACCATTACTTCATCACAGTCATTCCAGAGGAGAAGTACAAGGGAGCAACTGTCTACTACTACCATGATGGTGATCTGGTCAATCACAATGCATTTGACGAATCAGAGACAAAAGAGATCGGATCTGACGTAAGTTTAAAAATTGTTTTTAGTCACAAATATGTCGTACTAATTACTGTCCTGCAGAAACCTGTTAGAGCGTCATAATTAATGCTGTTGTTTTGGTCTCTCCATCAGCTTGCAGTGATCCCACCAGAGACCCAACCGCTGCAGATAACGACCTTTCTGTCTGATGATGAAAGCAACAAGTGAATCAGCCTTCTATGTTCATGATGAACACACCTACATCCACCTGTAGAATGAGATCAATGACTTGTTAGATCCTTGCTCTGTTAATAGAGAGATGGGTTTAATATCCCATGTTAACTTGAGTGTTTCACAAATTCCCTAAACTTTATTAAAAACCCAGAGAGAGCATGAAAATAGATGACCTTATAAAAGTTACAAAATGATTGATTATGTTATGACTTATGGGAAAGTGCCTTTGATTCATTTAACATTGGTTTATTCTTTGTGTTGTATTTTATAAATAGTTATCTTGGCTTAATACTTATTATGTACCTTAATCCTGATCTCAAGTTCTACTAATTACTTTACTGTGGAAAGAGACTCTGTTAACAGCATTTTATCAGATGTTAAGCACACTGCTGATGTTCATGGAGCTCCAGTAATGTTAACACTTTACTTGGTACATGTTGTTAACTCTTTTCTAATTACTTATACTTGTGATTCAGAGCTTATAATAATACACATTGGATTTTTTAAGACATGTATGTTGGAATACAACACATAGCTGATGTAAAAAGAGTCAATGTTGACATCATTTTGTTGCAAACATTGATGATGTTTATAGAAGTGAACTCATGTCAGATTGCAGAGGGACAGTAACACCTGTTGGACATGTTTACTCTCTTCTGGAGGAACCAATGGCCTTTTAGAGGATTTCATGGTGTCAGATGTAGTAATTTCAAATTGACTGCTGGATTGAATGCTTTCGGCTATCTTTCCTTTTAGAGTTTCATTGTCCCACAACGTCAGACCTTTAGAAGATGGAAAACATAAAGCAGGAGGATCATTTAGTTCAATACAGTTTAATAATTTAATCAATTTTTAAATATATGTAAGATTAACCTGGTTAAAATACATGGAAGAGCTTTTTTTTACGAAACCCTGGAGGTGTGATTGGTCACAGCGCCGTGTGACCATTAACATGCGCTGTGATTGGTCAGTGACGCTTGCGTCTCACCTAGAAGCTAGAATCTCAGGACTTACTGATGACCCCTTTTCCACAGAGGGTCATGTGCGTCTGGTGAGTGAAATGATGATTATGTTACTGTTTTATACATTTTCAGTCATATTTAATCATAAACTAGCCACAGGGCTGTAGTTGCTGCTGCACCTGGGGCTGCTGGTGGCTCTCCCGCGGGTCGGGTGTCTCATTGAAAGTCCAAAACCACAACCCGCCACTGATATATACATATGTATTTATATCTTTTTCTTTTCAAAAGGTCTGAAAACCAAGTAAATTATGACGGCAGTTACTTGTAGTAATGTTTGACAAGTTTGAGTTAGTTTGCTAATCTTAAAATAATGTTGCGGCCCATAATCCAAGAAACACGGACAAAGAATAACAACAATTCAATCATCTCATTTATCACAGCATAACATGTCAACGACTACTACAACATGCTTCCCTAAACTCTGAACTAATGAATGTTCACAACTACGTTTTGGAATTACAAAGCATTCACTAATTATTTTAATATTGAATAAGAATGTTAAAAAGGTGAGGATCTAGTGGTGAAATGATTTCAAAGTTCCTTTAAGCAGCTGTGATCGGCAGACACATTTGAACTATTTTTAATAATGTAATCTCACTTACCTGGGATCAGTTCATCTCTCCTAGCATCGTAGAGCATCCCTAGGGTGAAAGGTCGACCCAGAGCAGCAACGTTCTTGTGATGTGAGTTCATTTCTCCAACCTGATTGGAAAAGTGACCCCACAGCCTTCAGTACTTCATTTACTCTGTTAGATGTACTTGTATTTTGTATTTATTTTAAAGTAGGCTTTAGTCTAGGAGGCTGACAAAGGGGCATTCCTGGGAACAGCCCTCTTCGTGTATCAAGTTTCAACTAAATAGGATGAGTTTGAGATTTAGAAGGACATGAACTGACGCTAACCCAGGCAAGGGGGCCTAAATCGCGGGTACATGCCGAGCAGAGTGACCCCCTTTCCTGGAGGATTTTGAGTTTGAGATTGCAACTGTGTTGTGGGTATATTTTGCCACTTTTTGAGTTCAAGGGACCTTGATGGCCGTTTTTGAATTATAAAGTAAACTGACAGGGAGATAAGAAACAAGTTAAGATTGGCTTATGTTCCTTTGCACTGAAGGTGACCCAAATTAAGCAGCAATGTACTCAAAGTACAGTGAAAACACTCAAACGTGTATCATGAAGTCTTAAGTGAGTGAGTATAAAGCCACAGTGAGTGTCAGGAGATATAAAGAGACTTGAGTCTCCAGCTGTTTGATGACAAGAGGACCGGAGCTTTGCACTTGAACAGAGTTTTTTTATCAGTGTAGTTCACTACAACAAGAACCTATCTGTCCAGCTCAGACTGATTTTGGACGATCTTTATTCCCTTCATGATATCTACAGGCTCTGAAACAACAAAGACAAGTTGTGTTTTCTCAGTATTCCTTACGTCTGTTGACTTTCAGAGTTATAAGTTTTTGAATCCTATTTCTACCAATGCGAGTCTGACTTCCCGTTCATATTCTGACCAGCTTTGTGTTTCTCATCACTCATCCCCAAATGTCTGAAATGTTGAACAATGAAAGCTTCGAGAGGGTTCAAGGTATCGACAGCTGAGTCCTGCCTGTTGCCTTCAGCCGAAGGGCAACTTGACAGGGAGAAGAAAAATCTATTTTTTGTTGTATGTGATGAATGACACAACCTCCCCAGCAGGTCCTTGCATTCACAAAGTGACTTGATTTCCTTCTTAAGATTCAACTATTTCAGAGTTGTCTCAACTTTTGGAGCTGAAAAGGTTGCAGCATTAGCTTTCCAGGGCTTTCTGCTCGCCCACTTGTCATGATACTCTCCTGTGCAACGCCGTTCGAGCGAACCCAGCATGCAGTTCGGCGGTGTTATTTCATAAATCTGAAACCTTGATGCCAGAAGTTTGAGGATGCTTGATGGTGGATCCCTCTTGAGTCGATTGATCTGACACACACACACACATACACACACACACACACACACACACACACACACACACAGTAATTGTCAGCCTGTGAGTGCAGCAGTGAACGGGTGTCATGATGCTACCTGACAGCCGTTAAGCCGGAGAGAGACGAGAGAGCAATAACTCGTCATCCTCGCCGGAATCACCGCTACGGAGCAGACAGAGGGAAGGAGGAAGGAGGAAGGAGGGGAGGTTTGTTTCTGGAGGCTGTAGCGTGATCGTAGATCTTGCCGGTGGAAGAGGAGAGGAGGAGGGGGGAGAGGAGGAGGGCAAGATCTCTTCTCCTAACACGGTGGTTACTCTTTTGACTATTATAACAGTGATCCCGGAAGAAATAACAATCTTCATCCAATATGAGTAGAATGTCTTAGGTCTTTTATCTCACCCCGGGCTAAATCGTTAAGACTTTTGAAATTTCGATTTAAGTTCTAGGTTTTGTTGAGGGTGTTTTACAGCACTATGCTGTCAGGTCCCCACAGTGGGCTGTAACTTGTCTCAACCCGTATAGCGAGTGTGTGCATCGTCTACACCTTCTCTCTGCCTGTTTGACACCATCTCATCATTATGCTGACACTGCAAAAGTTTTACACCCAAAGATACTTCCCTTAAGTCTCTTTGGTAGATTCAGTCGTCACTTCTGTATCTCACGGTTGGTGGACAGGGAAAGAGGGTTAAATTGTTCTAAAAAACCATAACTTTGTTTGGTGTCAGTCACTTACCCAATGGTAAGGCTGAGATTTATTATTTGCGATCCATTCACTTACAACAATTTTAACTCAATGAAACAGTGCTCAGTGTAAAAAGTAAAATGAAAATAAAAACTAAGTTCAGAGCTGGTTGAAAACCACTTTCTCTGTTTGGTGGTCCTGTACTGCTGCCAGGCTCTCTGCTCCTGATAGCAGAAGTTTCCTCCAGACTAGCTGGGTTCCCTGTCCTCCAGACTAGCTGGGTTCCCTGTCCTCCAGACTAGCTGGGTTCCCTGTCCTCCAGACTAGCTGGGTTCCCTGTCCTCCAGACTAGCTGGGTTCCCTGTCCTCCAGACTCTAACTGGGTTCCCTGTCCTCCAGACTAAAGCTGGGTTCCCTGTCCCAACCCCTAAGGGCTGGGACAAGGTGGATAAGATTTTTCTCCTGTTCTAGTAAAGTTGCATATTAAGTCTAGTCTTCTCTAGATCTGTTCTTCCAGACCGTGGTCTGGTGAACAGGAAGAGTAAAAAGCAAAGTCCGAAGAGAGTGAGAAGAGAAGAAGAGAGAGAGAGAGAGAGAGAGAGAGAGAGAGAGAGAGAGAGAGAGAGAGCAAGAAAAGAAGAGAGAAAGAGAGCTTTTCCTCTCTGTGCATCACCTCTTGTACCTCACAGACACCCTTAACCCCTCCTCCTTTTCTTTAAGGGTCAGTCCTAGATCTTGCTTCTAAGATAAGCTGGAGGTTTGTTGCCTGATATGGTCTCACTGGCTGCTGGACCCTAATACACAGGAGAGCTTTTTACATTTACCCATAGCATAGAAAAGATTATAAAACACAGCAACTCATAGCATCCTATGCATTTCATATAGTCTAATCACAAGCTGTACTTCAAATAAAGACCAAACAGTACATATATTCCTTCAATGGTCAATAAGATAATGGTTATACCTGAAAAAATCTAAATAGTTATACAAGAATATCAAAATGGTTATACTAAAAAAGAAAATTGTTATACGTTTTTAATGATTACACTTTTTTACTTTCATAATTTCTCAATCTGTCAACAAGGCTCTTTCGGGGGCGAGCGGATGATTTCTGTGCCGACGGTTTGACGCGACACTAAATGATTGAGAGACGCTGATGGTTATCAGGCGTGTGATCAGCTGCTGAGTGAACGTCAGGCTGCAGATGAAAGCTACCGGTCCTCCTCTTCCTCCTCCTCTTCCTCCTCCTCCTCCTCAGTGTCCTGGTGTCATGAAGGAGAGCGAGACGTCCCTTTGAACGGAGCTCCGGGTTGACTCACTGTCTCCGGAGAGTTGGCTGTAACTGCAGATGAGACTTTGGAGCAGTTAAACTGCAAGTGGCGTTTATATTTATATTTGTATTTATAGCTCAGCTCTTGCTTGATGAGTGCAACGCGCTGCTGAACATTTGAAGTGAGTTTCAACACTTTTCTAACCTTCTGCGCCCCCAAAACCTCCAGAGCCTCATGTTTTTAATGCTGAACATGTCAGTACCCAGCATGCCTCAGTCGGACAATGTTTTGGCATAAAATGAGTAATATCTCCATTTTTTTGGACCGAAGGACAGTTCTTTTGACTGAACTGCTTCCTAACAGCACGATGCTGCGATTTATGGAGGTTTTGGAGGCAGATTCTGGTCCTTTAGGTCCTAATCTTTCCATAAAGTTGTGTTATTATATGTGTGCTGTTGTTAAGGCTCCAAACCAGACAGTCAAACATACCAGGAGACATTTTTGGAGAGTTTGTTTCATAATCATGCTGGATGTTCATAGTTATGATTAACATAAAAGTGTATGTTTTTAAAATAATCTTTTTTTTCGCCAAGAAATTCTAAACAAAATGATATAAAATAATAAGTATTAGAACTCATTTGGGGAACAAGAGGTGCAGAACAGAGACTTTGGAGCAGCAGCACATCAGGTGTTTGAACCCACAGTGACATTTATATTTATATTTATATTTATAGCTCAGTTCCTGTTTGATGAGCGCAACGCGCTGCTGAACATTTGAAGTGAGTTTAAAGACTTTTCTAAACAGAGTGAATTATTTTTAGCTCTGTGAGGATGAAGATGAGCACAAGGAAGAGGAGGAGGAAGAGGAAGCAGTGGAGGAAGAGGAAGAGGAGGAGGAAGAGGACTGCTGTAGCAGCGTTCACACATGATGTTTTTGCTCTCAGTGAAGTTTTCTCTTCGTCTTCTCTGGAGAAACATTTCACTGGAACGCGTCAACGAAATGAAACGCGTCTGAACCTGGTGGCCACGTTCATACCAGCACATCGTTATGGGCCAGAACCTCATGGTCGGTCTATATAGACCTCAGGGTCAGAACTTTTATGGGTCAGAACCTCATGAGTCAGAACCTCATGGTCAGAACCTCATGGGTCAGAACCTTTATGGGTCAGAACCTTATGGGTCAGAACCTCATAGTCAGATCCTTTATGGGTCAGAACCTCATGGTCAGAACCTTTATGGGTCAGAACCTCATGGGTCAGAACCTCATGGGTCAGCACCTCATGATCAGAACCTTTATGGGTCAGAACCTCACGGGTCAGAACCTCATGGGTCAGCACCTCATGATCAGAACCTTTATGGGTCAGAACCTCACGGGTCAGAACCTCACGGGTCAGAACCTTTATGGGTCAGAACCTCACGGGTCAGAACCTCACGGGTCAGAACCTCATGGCCAGAACCTCACGGGTCAGAACCTCACGGGTCAGAACCTCATGGCCAGAACCTCACGGGTCAGAACCTCACGGGTCAGAACCCCATGGGTCAGAACCTCACGGGTCAGAACCTCACGGGTCAGAACCTTGCCATCACTGACAGAAAGCAATAACATTGTATTGTTTCAGCTAACTGCTGAGCTGCGGAGCAGGAACTTCAGTCAAGGCTTCACATTGATAAAATGATACCACAGAACTGCATGCTGGGAAGTCCTGTCAAACTCCGTAGCGTAGAGTCCATAACTGAGTTCAGGCTATTGGTCCGGCCCTCCACCAGATGTTCTGTTCCTCATGTGGCCTCGTGGTCTACATGGACCTCACGGGTCAGTCTATCAATCAGATTCTCTCTTGAATGGTTCTCTTCTCACTGCTCTTCCTGTTGCCCTTCAGCCTGAACGCGTTGCAGCGACGCTGTGCCGCCAGTAGGGGGTGTGGTGTTCCACAGGTGGAGCACGGCGCTTGAGAAGGTCTGTAAGCAGAACCAACAATAATCACACGTAGAATATAATATTGCATGGATGCACATGTTAGATGATGATAAAGGAAAAGCTCTTTCTGGTTCTCAGAACAGAATCACATGAGATATGATGAATATTCATGAGTGTCGCCGTCTCTCTTCCTGCGTGCCGCCTCGTTGATTAACTGCATTTTTGTTTTTCTGCAATAAAATATTCTAAACCGTAAACGTGTCTAATTGCAACTTTCACTTCTCTATTGTTTATGTTTAATTCACTAAGTTAATACTCGCACACATCTTTCATTTCATCTCAGCTTTTGTATTTTTATTTTATTATTGGATGAATCTTTCATACCTGTTTATATTTGATGTTGTGGCTGTAAGAAACATATTCCTCACACATTAATAAAGCATTCATTCATTAACCGCTTTTTCAATTCATGTATTAAAGAAACAAGGAAACCTTCTGTATTACTTATTGTATTGCAACGTAACTTAACGTAATGATTTCTCTCCATAATCATAATCGTATAGCTCACAACATCTCTCCACTCACTAGATACCTATACAGTCACTTTTGTCCCTTCAGGGACTCCTTAGCTGAGGAGCTGTCAGCTGGGCGTGGTGCTGAAACCTGGATCCACGTGAAGGTTCATCTGGAGACTTTCGCCGGACTAAACTTAGCCAAACAATTAAAAGACATTTCTGAGTCGCATTCATTCGCAAGAAATATCCTTTAATTGTAAAGTCAAGTGTAGAAATGAAGCTTCTTCTTCTTCTTCTTCTTCTTCTTCTTCTTCTTCTTCGGGTGGACGACACCAGTGTTGGGGTCGCTGCCCTCTGCTTGGCACCTGGATTGACATCACAGAGAAAAAGGTCAGTGACGTCACGGACACACACGCCGAGGATACGTGTGACGTCATCAGTCACAGGCTTTAGGGGCTGCAGGAGACGTTTAATATCCAAGACGTCACGATACTGCCATACCGCGATACTGGGAAACCAGAGTGTCACGATGTCTGTATAGATCGTGGAGATATATATATATATATATATATATATATATATATATATATATATATATATATAGAGAGAGAGAGAGAGAGAGAGAGAGAGAGAGAGAGAGAGAGAGAGAGAGAGAGAGAGAGAGAGAGAGAGGACAGAGAGAGAGACAGAGACAGAGACAGAGAAAGAGAGAGAGAGTTTTGACCTCCATGCAGCTCTGGAGCTTTTACGCGCTGCCTCGCCTCGCGTCCGGACTCTGGAGCCTCACCAGCGGCTGCATGTTCCTGGAGGTCACGTGTCAGCTTTGGACACGCGGCAGCTCGCGTCCCGCGCGCACGGCGGCTTCCCACTGGACCCGGTGTTCATGTCGGTGTTCATGCGAAGTAGAGAGAAGCGCCACGTTGTCCTTGTCCATCGTTCCATCTCGAGAAAAGCGAGAAAAGCAGGAAAACACAACAACAATACTGTGTTGAATTCACGCAAAGACACGCAGAGTCACAAGCACGAGCAGAGTCACGCACATTGCGGTGCAGCGGGTCCTCCTGCCGGCGCGGGCGAAGCAACTTCAGCCGCTGCGGGAGAAGCGTCCGTGGAGCGGGAAGTCACTTCATCACCTCCCGCTCTCCCTCTCTCTCTCCCCGGTGTCCGACCGCCGCTCCGTCGCTGCTCCACCTCCACCTCCATCTCTCTCCACCTCCATCTCTCTCCACCTCCATCTCTCTCCACCTCCATCTCTCTCCACCTCCATCTCTCTCCACCTCCATCTCCATCCCTCGTCTCTCTTTTTCTCTGGTCGGGCTTCCAGCGCCGTAGATAGAAGCTCTGCAATCACGTGGGTCGGGGAGAGAGAGAGAGAGAGAGAGAGAGAGAGAGAGAGAGAGAGAGAGAGAGAGAGAGAGAGAGAGAGAGAGAGAGTCCTCCTCCTCTTCCTCCGCAGTTCGCAGTGTGAGCTGGAGAGTGGAGCCGCTCCTCTGGATCTTCCCCCGGTGTCTCTCGTTCGTCCCCCGCTCCCGTCCTCTTTCGCCGGGTCGGTTTCTCTCTGGAGTCCCTGGAAGCTTCTGTCTCTTTGTTTTTTTTCTGCCCTTTTTTCTTTTTCTTTCTCTTCTTCTTCCTCTCGACTCCAGCCAACAGTTTGATCTTTGGGATTTGTGTTTTATCCGGTAACACAGTTCCGCCGCCGCCGCTTTTACGCACTGAGGCTCATTTTGGATTTGTTCATCACTGGAGAGGAAAAACAGCACAATCCAGAGAGGAGGACCCGCGGATGCGCCTCTCGGGCTCGAACTGGAGATGGAAATGCTGACGTTGTTGTTTCATTCCCTGTGGATATTGCAATGCCAACACAGTGAGCGCCGACTCCATCATTCACATCGGTAAGACAACCGAGCGGGGCTTCTTCCTCTGGGGCTGCGCGCTGCTGCTGCGGGCTAGAACACCGCATGTCGCGGGCTAGAACACCGCATGTCGCGGGCTAGAACACCGCATGTCGACCGCAGGACACCAGGTGGCTGCTGAGACGTGAACAGATCAGCGCCGTTTAAGTTG
>NW_027176198.1:338072-340572 GCF_023055335.1 Clinocottus analis | reverse complement strand
ACGAAGAAAAGAGAACAAAACCCACGAGCAGCTCAGGATGAGACGCTGAACCAAACCACACCTCAAAAGATCAAAAGATCAAAAGATCATCCAGCTCAACGGGTCGATGAGGAAGAGGAAGAAACGCTGATGAAGGTGTTGAACTGAGAGCGCCATCACCGACGAGAGGAAGTGTTGTGTTCTTCTGTGGAACACAGGAAGTGAACACAGGAAGTGAACACAGGAAGTGAACTCAGGAAGTGAACACAGGAAGTGAACTCAGGAAGTGAACTCAGGAAGTGAACTCAGGAAGTGAACACAGGAAGTGAACACAGGAAGTGACCACAGGAAGTGACCACAGGAAGTGAACACAGGAAGTGAACACAGGAAGTGACCACAGGAAGTGAACTCTGTCTGAAGTCGTATCAGCTCATTGAATCATGAAGCGTTCTCCTGCAGCCGGTCTCTCAGATGCTGTGATGCTGCTTTTATTACCTGTTCTTTCAAAGAGAAAGTGGGCGGAGCGACAGCGAGGCCAGAAGGAGGCGGAGTCAGGAGGCGGAGTCAGGAGGCGGAGTCAGGAGGCGGAGTCAGGAGGTGGAGTCAGGAGGCGGAGTCAGGAGGTGGAGTCAGGAGGTGGAGTCAGGAGGCGGAGTCAGGAGGCGGAGTCAGGAGGCGGAGTCAGATTGGTTCTTATTAAAGTCCTAATGAGCTCTGAACGGGACTCACACCACTGAACATTTTTAAAGTTGAGGTAAACTACAGTGTGTTGTGTCCTCCATTGTCTGAGGAGGCGGAGCTTATCGTTGTCACGTGATGATCCAGCGGTGTGTTCCTCAGAGCAGCAACTGAGAGCACAGATGGAGATATTAAAACAGAGGGTCGTGTTCCCTCAGCGTCGTCTCTCAGGCTGCTGCAGCCGCTCTGACGGCAGCTTCACTTCCTCTCATGAAAACAAAGTTGTTCTCACGTTCGAGTGGAATTCACTCTGAAGCCTCTGAGACTCTGAAGCCTCTGAGACTCTGAAGCCTCTGAGACTCTGAATCCTCTGAGACTCTGAAGCCTCTGAGACTCTGAAGCCTCTGAGACTCTGAAGCCTCTGAGACTCTGAAGCCTCTGAGACTCTGAAGCCTCTGAGACTCTGAAGCCTCTGAGACTCTGAAGCCTCTGAGACTCTGACGCCTCTGAGACTCTGAGACTCTGAGACTCTGAAGCCTCTGAGACTCTGAGACTCTGAAGCCTCTGAGACTCTGAGACTCTGAAGCCTCTGAGACTCGCTGAGGAACTCAAACGTGTAATAATGGAGACGCAGAAAACTTGATTTTATTAAACGAGGCGTTCAGGGTTTTCCTCTGAAGACAATCAGCGTTTTGTCCCGCTGGGTCGGGTTAGGGTTAGAGTCTGGGTTAGTCTGAGCCGCGGAAGAGGATCCAACCCTCAGGCTCGCATATACATATATATATATATATATATATATATATATATATATATATATATATATATATATATATATATATATATATATATACAGACGGTTCAGATGACGTCATCATGAGTTCCAGATTATAAACTGTATGAAATGTTTTCGCTCCCAAAAGAACTAAATCCTAATCTAATAAAATGTTCTTATCTTTTACAAATGTAGAAAAAGTAAATACAATCATCACTTTCTAAAAGTTCTCAAGAAATAATTTTCTAAATGTTCCTCACTTTTTAAATCTCCTACAGAACCTTCATATGTTCTAATGAAGGATTATTGTTCTTTTAATCTCGGAGTCCTCTCAGTGTACAACTTCATCTTCATGAGTAGAAGTACAACACAGTACAACACATACTTTGTGTGCTGGTACTTTGGTAGTTATTCTAGTTTTTACAGTTCTAGGTTTTACAGTGTAGTACTTTGTATTGTGAAGGTCTGTGGTACTTCAAGTACCGCTGCTTGTAGTACTGACTGTAGTACTACACCGTGTTCATAGTATTCAACGTCGTGGACTAAAGTAAAAAGATTTCTGCAAAAAGTCGTCACATTAAATTTAGAAAGCAGACTTCTCTCCTCTTCTCCTTCTCTCCTTCTCTCCTTCTCTTCTCCTCTTCTCCTCTTCTCCTTCTCTCCTTCTCTCCTCTTCTCCTTCTCTCCTTCTCTCCTTCTCTTCTCTTCTCCTCTTCTCCTCTTCTCCTTCTCTCCTCTTCTCCTCTTCTCCTTCTCTCCTTCTCTCCTCTTCTTCTCTCCTTCTCTCCTCTTCTCCTCTTCTCCTTCTCTCCTTCTCTTCTCCTCTTCTCCTTCTCTCCTTCTCTTCTCCTCTTCTCCTCTCCTCCTTCTCTCCTTCTCTCCTCTTCTTCTCTCCTTCTCTCCTTCTCTCCTCTTCTCCTTCTCTCCTTCTCTTCTCCTCTTCTCCTTCTCTCCTTCTCTCCTCTTCTTCTCTCCTTCTCTCCTTCTCTTCTCCTCTCCTCCTTCTCTCCTTCTCTCCTCTTCTCCTTCTCTCCTTCTTTTCTCTCCTCTTCTCCTCTCCTCCTTCTCTTC
>NW_027176198.1:273072-333072 GCF_023055335.1 Clinocottus analis | reverse complement strand
CAGTTTAGCTCATAAATAAAAGTTATTGCACACAAATGAAATTCAACACAACCAGCACAAAACGGCAGGATGTTTGTCAACATCAACATCTATGCTTCAAGTTTTCAAAATAAAAGCATTCCCCCCAAAACAACAGTACAGGACGCAGCAGCGTGATACAGCAATGGAGACAAGCAGCGTCAATAATAAACAACAACAAGCAGCATCAATAATAAACATCTCTCATGTGGATTTTAGTCAAATATCTAAAATAAACAAACTTAAGACAATAAGAAAATAAAAAACACTTTTACGTGATGAATTACTAAATAATGAAATAAATTGCACTTTGTGACGTCAGTAAAGTAATTAACAACAACAACAAGCGGATCGAAGATCAGCGGCTTTTCAAAATAAGACAGAACTTCATCCCCTTGAAGTGTCCTGATGACAGGAAGTTTGTTTACAGGCTTAACGACAACAAATATGCATGAAGCAGAAAATCAAACAAGGATCATCGTGACCTTCAGGTGCTGAGCTACGCTATGCTAAGCTAAGCTAAGTTAAGCTGTGACTTCGTTCTGTTCCATTGATACGATTATGAATTCCTGTAATGATTGCGTAAGAACCCTGAAAATACTTTAGATTAAATGAATAAATATGTTTACATGTCAATCATCTGTGAGAGAAATGAATGTAAATGATCATTAATTCATCAATGAATCGTTCAAGTCAATAAATAGTTAAACAAACCATCACTTTCTAAAAGCTCCACATTTGACATTTATCATTAATATTTATAGAATATGCTCAGACGCACAAACGCCCAAAACAGGAGCTAATCTACGTGTTTTTTCATATATGTATTTGTTTATAAATATATTTCCACGCGGGCAGAACCGACTGTAACGTTGCATATTGTTTATTGCATATTGCCTCAGAGACCCGTTCTCCAGGATTCCCTTCAACTCCACTGACGTTTATATATATATATATATATATATATATATATATATATATATATATATATATATATATATATGAATGACTATGTACCGGGTCGTGTTTTATTAACATGGAAGCATAATAATGCATCAATTATATTATATAAATAATATAAAGTAGATGTTTGTTGTAGACGGCCGAGGGCGGACAGGAAGTAATTCAGTTGGACAGGAAGTCAGTTGGACAGGAAGTCAGTCGGACAGGAAGTCAGTTGGACAGGAAGTCAGTTGGACAGGAAGTCAGTCGTTTGTGTGTTTTCTCTTTTACTGGTTTGTAAATAAATAATCTGAATGAAGATCAGATGTGAAAAGGTTTGGCTTCATTTTACTGGTCCTGTAGTTTCCTTTCAGACTGAAAGGTGAATCATTCAGGAATCTGGAGTGAAGCGGTAAAGAGGATTCATGGATCTGGAGTGAAGCGGTAGAGAGGATTCAGGAATCTGGAGTGAAGCGGTAGAGAGGATTCAGGAATCTGGAGTGAAGCGGTAGAGAGGATTCAGGAATCTGGAGTGAAGCGGTAGAGAGGATTCAGGAATCTGGAGTGAAGCGGTAAAGAGGATTCAGGAATCTGGAGTGAAGCGGTAGAGAGGGTTCAGGAATCTGGAGTGAAGCGGTAAAGAGGATTCATGGATCTGGAGTGAAGCGG
Organism: Clinocottus analis; assembly: GCF_023055335.1. NCBI lineage: Eukaryota > Metazoa > Chordata > Actinopteri > Perciformes > Cottidae > Clinocottus > Clinocottus analis. Next base: position 331,443 of record NW_027176198.1, on the reverse strand, counting down.
TAGAGAGGATTCAGGAATCTGGAGTGAAGCGGTAGAGAGGATTCAGGAATCTGGAGTGAAGCGGTAAAGAGGATTCAGGAATCTGGAGTGAAGCGGTAGAGAGGATTCAGGAATCTGAGTGAAGCGGTAGAGAGGATTCAGGAATCTGGAGTGAAGCGGTAGAGAGGATTCAGGAATCTGGAGTGAAGCGGTAGAGAGGATTCAGGAATCTGGAGTGAAGCGGTAAAGAGGATTCATGGATCTGGAGTGAAGCGGTAAAGAGGATTCATGAATCCGGAGTGAAGCGGTAAAGAGGATTCAGGAATCTGGAGTGAAGCGGTAAAGAGGATTCAGGAATCTGGAGTGAAGCGGTAAAGAGGATTCAGGAATCTGGAGTGAAGCGGTGAAGAGGATTCATGGATCTGGAGTGAAGCGGTAAAGAGGATTCATGGATCTGGAGTGAAGCGGTAAAGAGGATTCAGGAATCTGGAGTGAAGCGGTAAAGAGGATTCATGGATCTGGAGTGAAGCGGTGAAGAGGATTCATGGATCTGGAGTGAAGCGGTGAAGAGGATTCAGGAATCTGGAGTGAAGCGGTAAAGAGGATTCAGGAATCTGGAGTGAAGCGGTGAAGAGGATTCATGGATCTGGAGTGAAGCGGTAAAGAGGATTCATGGATCTGGAGTGAAGCGGTAAAGAGGATTCAGGAATCTGGAGTGAAGCGGTAAAGAGGATTCATGGATCTGGAGTGAAGCGGTGAAGAGGATTCATGGATCTGGAGTGAAGCGGTGAAGAGGATTCAGGAATCTGGAGTGAAGCGGTAAAGAGGATTCAGGAATCTGGAGTGAAGCGGTGAAGAGGATTCATGGATCTGGAGTGAAGCGGTAGAGAGGATTCAGGAATCTGGAGTGAAGCGGTAAAGAGGATTCATGGAGCCGCTTCTCTTCATCCAGTTGAAGTCAGAGACACAAGAGTGAAGACATTTTAAATCTGGAGGACGCTTCAGGACCGTTCAAATGAAGTGCAAACCTTTATTCTCAGTCACAATATCAACAATAAATAAATTAACGCTCAGCATTCAGGAGAGACAGGAAGTGCGGCCCGGCGGCTCAGTGGCTCTTTGGCTTGGGGAGGCGGGACAAGCCGGAGGTGAAGGCGGCCATCTTGACCTTGACCTCGCTGCTCTCGGGGTCGCGCGGCAGCCGCCTGGCCGGCGGCGCGGCCGGTCTGGAGATCTGAGACGTGAAGAGGTGGAGCTTGGAGGGCTGCGGGGGCTGAAGGGACCTTTGGGGGACTCTCCTCCTTTCCTTGCCATCTCCTTCCTCCTCCTTCCTCGCTCCCTCGATCACGTGGGCGAGTTTCTGGGGGCGGGAGGAGGCGGAGCCAGAGTCAGCTGGGGGCGGAGCTCGGAGCGTCACTGGCTCCTGGTCGTCCAGGCTGGAGGTGTGAAATATCTGTGACTGAGACAAAGAGAACAGAACCAGAACCATGATGAAGAGAACCAGAACCATGATGAAGAGAACCAGAACCATGATGAAGTGGATCAGAACAATGATGAAGTGGATCAGAACCATGATGAAGAGAACCAGAACCATGATGAAGTGGATCAGAACCATGATGAAGAGAACCAGAACCATGATGAAGTGGATCAGAACCATGATGAAGAGAACCAGAACCATGATGAAGTGGATCAGAACCATGATGAAGAGAACCAGAACCATGATGAAGTGGATCAGAACCATGATGAAGAGAACCAGAACCATGATGAAGTGGATCAGAACCATGATGAATTTTGCTGAATTTACTTTACTTTTATATCTCTACATGGTTTTTGTTTCAGAACTTATTTTTTATTAAATGATGCAAAAATGAACAAAACGAATGAACTTCAACACAAAGCTTCCTGGATGGGACGAGGACATGAGGGAAGTATAGAAGGACATGAGGGAAGTATAGAAGGACACGAGGACATGAGGGAAGTGTAGAAGGACATGAGGACATGAGGGAAGTGTAGAAGGACACAAGGACATGAGGGAAGTGTAGAAGGACACGAGGACATGAGGGAAGTATAGAAGGACACGAGGACATGAGGGAAGTATAGAAGGACATGAGGGAAGTATAGAAGGACATGAGGGAAGTATAGAAGGACATGAGGGAAGTATAGAAGGACATGAGGGAAGTATAGAAGGACATGAGGGAAGTATAGAAGGACACGAGGACATGAGGGAAGTATAGAAGGACATGAGGGAAGTATAGAAGGACATGAGGGAAGTATAGAAGGACACGAGGACATGAGGGAAGTGTAGAAGGACATGAGGGAAGTATAGAAGGACATGAGGGAAGTATAGAAGGACATGAGAGACATTTGGGGGACGTCAGGGCGACATGAGGAGCGATGGAGGCGGAAGATACAAAAGAAGCTTCGTACCGCGCCGTGTCACTGAAGTAAAGCACTAAGTTCTCCACTCCTGGAAGAGGAAGAGGAAGAGGAGGAGACACAGGACAGGGAGGACGTTAGAGGACACAACAACAACACAAGAGGAGACACAATAACACACAGACACACACACTCATCAAGCAGTGTGTGTCTGTCCTCGCACTCTCTAGACTTGTGTCCTCAGACTGTCCTCAACTCAACCAACTAACTAACCAACTAACTGACCTACTAACTAACCTGCTAACTAACTAACCTGCTAACCAACCTACTAACTAACTAACCTGCTAACCAACCCACTAACTAACTAACTAACTAACCTGCTAACCAACCTACTAACTAACTAACCTGCCAACTCACCTCCAAACCTACTAACTCACCTAACTTACTGACCTACTAACTAACCTACCATCTGACCCACTAACTAACCTGCCAACCAGCCTACTAGCTAGCATGCTAACTCACCCACTAACTAACCTACTAGCGTCAGGTAGGACTCACTGTTCCTAGCCAGGTGGGGGGGGATGCTGGGCTTCGGTCTCACGCGGTAAGGCCTGGAGCGCTGATACTGCCAGGGAGGAGAGAGGAAAGGAGCAGGAGGGAAGGCCTGAGGAGACAGGAGGGAAGGATGAAGGAGACAAGAGGAGGACACGGACAGGAGGAGACAGAACAAAGAGGAGGAGAGAGGAGACAGGAAGGAGGAGACAGTGATTCTTGTAGGAAAAGAAAAACCCTGAACAGTCTGAAGCAGCTCAACTACATTACCCAGAATCCCTTTCAGGAGACACGAGCAGACGGCTCAGAGAGCTTCAGAGGAAGAAGGAAACTACACGAATATTAAATGTTAAACGAGGAGAAAGTAAAAGGAAATATATTTATTTCCTTTTTATTCTTATGTTTGAGTTCTAAATCTAGGAAATAATATTCTATATAATAGCTGAGTGTGTGTGTGTGTGTGTGTGTGTGTGTGTGTGTGTGTGTGCTCACAGCGCTCTCTCTCTCCATCAGACTTGTTTGTGTGTGTTGGTCCGTTGTTCCCCTCGTCTCCTGGCAACGACACCCGGTGGTCGCCGTGGGAACCGCCTGCTCACAGGGGAACACAGGATGTTACCAAGAAGAAGCAGAAGAAGAAGAAGCAGAAGAAGAAGCAGAAGAAGAAGCAGAAGAAGAAGAAGAAGCAGAAGAAGAAGCAGAAGAAGAAGAAGAAGCAGAAGAAGAAGCAGAAGAAGAAGCAGAAGAAGAAGAAGAAGAAGAAGAAGAAGCAGAAGAAGAAGAAGCAGAAGAAGAAGCAGAAGAAGAAGAAGAAGAAGCAGAAGAAGAAGAAGCAGAAGAAGCAGAAGAAGAAGCAAGAGACACGAACCAGCTGCAGGGTGAGGTGGGCGATGGTTCGGTCTCGGCTCCTCAGCTCCTCTCTGAGCTGCTGCACCTCCTGCAGGAGATCCTGCACCTACACACACACACACACACACACACACACACACACAGTCGTAACGTAGAAGCAGGTCTAACAAAGAGAAGCTTTCCTCCAGCTGGACTTCCTCTTGTCCGTGTCAGCGGTTTAAATAAAGGTTGAAGGAGTCAAACCTGTGTGGAGGACGAGTCGCTGGTCTCAGGACTCAGAGTGTCTGTGGTCAGAGTGTCCTCGTCCACGTCCTCGTCCTGCGACACGAAGCGTCAACTATTACCACAAGCTCCTCCCCTCTTCACATGAAGCCCCTCCCCTCCCCTGAAGCTCCTCCCCACCTCACCTGAAGCAGTAAACTCTGCAGGTACTCCAGCTGTGTTCTGACTGCACAACAGTCTTCAGCCAGTTCCTCCACATCCAGACCCAGAGCAGGACCACCAGGAGACCTGGAGGGCAGACGGGAGGGGTCAGGTGACTGCACCTGGGGGTGCTGCGGTCAGGTGACTGCACCTGGGGGTGCTGCGGTCAGGTGACTGCACCTGGGGGTGCTGCGGTCAGGGACCAGCATGTTTGAGGCACTGAGGGTGCGTTAGTTTTCGTCACCTCGGGGAACAGAAGTCCAGAACGAGCTCGTCGTCTCCGTCCGTCTTCGGGTTCCCAGAATCCTGGAAGTCACTGCGGGAGACGACACCTTGGTGAACATGATGCATTATGGGTATGTTTCTCCCATAAACACTCGTTCCTCGAGTCGAACACCAAACCCACAGCAGTAATACACAACATTACTTCAGACCACTACATTTGGTATAATCAATAACGTCTCTTGAACAAATAGGTGATAGTTTCGTGTCCAGGTGTTCCTCACCTGTCGTTGTCGTTGTGGACGTCCTGCGTCCCCCAGCAGAGCTGCCTCATCCTCCACTGAGCCATGCGGGCCACGCCCACCCCCTCTGCTGGAGCACATCACATCTTCATCATCATCATCATCATCATCATCACCTTCATGTTAAAACCACACGTTTTAACATAAACTTTAGGCTAACCTGAGCCACACTCTCTCTCACTCACACACACACACACACACACACACACACACACACACACACACACACACACACACACACACACACACACACACACACACACACACACACACACACACACCGTGCAGCGAGGCGTCTTCTGGGAGGTCTTCGTCCAGCATGAGGTCGTCATCGTCGAGGTCACAGGAGTCCAGGTTGTTCAGGACGTCCTGAGGACAGACGGTCTGTGTCAGAGTCACATTATGAACTCAAAGACTCACAATGAACACAAACACACAACAAACCATGACAGAGAAACTCTATGAAAAAAGGAAGAAGTATCTTAAAGAGACACAAAACCACCACAAAGAGACACAAAACCACCACAAAGAGACACTTAGCGTGTCCTTCATGAATATTCTGTCATCTGTAGTTAATCTGTAAACGTCTTCTGAATGAAGTAAATCATCGTGATGAAGGTCACGGACTCGTCTTCAGCTGCAGTTCAGAGAGGAGACACTAGAGGGAGCCAGAGGGCTCAACCAGCTCAGCTGCTCTCAGAGCTGAAACACATTATAATAAGTTATGTTAAATAATATACACTGGAATCCCTTCATGTTTAAACACGACGAGCTTCTGCAGAAGAGGATTCCTGCTGCTAAGAGATTCACGTCAGGTGTTCATCGCGTTTTCTTTGACCCTTGAACTTCATGCGTCACCTTTAAACTAAACGAACACACAATGTCCGTGTTGGTTCAGAAGATCCTGCAGCAGAGTGGAGCTGCTTTCTCCGTCAGAAACACACTGAAGGAAAAGAGCTTCTGGCTGCTCTGGTGTTAAATTACACGTTGAAGGTTTTGAGAACTCGAGTTCAGACTCGTTTGAAACTCGTGCCATGATGGGAATTCACCCGATTACATGAACACACACACGCACACACACCCACACGCACACACGCACGCACACGCACACACACGCCTTACGATGCTGTTGAGGTCGGAGTCGAAACTGCCGAGGTGCTGGGTGGTGTTGCCGTTGGTGCCGTTGGTGCTGCTGGAGGCGGCGGCGCCCCCCAGTGGCTCCAGACCCTCCTCGTCCCACATGTACGTCCCACCGGAGCCGCAGCTGTCCGAGGGGGACAAGTCCAGCGACGAGCCGCCCTGCGGGTGACAGACGGGACACGGGGGTCACTCACCGCCGGGGCTTCTGGGAGATGGAGTCATGAAGCCGTCTGCTCATGTAAGCTTCTATAATGTGCCATCATGTGAGCTGGGATGGGAGGTGAGTTTTTCTTATATTTAAAAAAAATATAAATTCTTTTATACATTTATTGACCTTTTGAATTCATGCTGTTCTGATTTTAGAAAAAGCTTTTGAATTAACTCCAAGAAATGTTACAGTAATTAAAACTGCTAATGTGAGTTCAAAGGGTTAAAAGTAAAAAGACTTCTGACTCTAAACACAATGACTAGTTTTGTTTTCATCTTCTTTCTATTTTCGTACAATAGATCCTTTGATCGACCGGATTTCAGCGTTTGAACCGCAAACTGATGAAATGTTATAAAGTTTCTGCTCTGAACCGAGTTCTGGTGGGAGGTCCCGACTGTCTGGGGGCGGAGCCACGGGAGACTGTACATGTACATCATTGTACTGACATGTCGTCTGTATCGTATGTCATACCAAGTATAGTAACTTAGTAACTTTAATTATTATTAGGTTTAATTATTAGAATTACTTTTTTAAAACTCGGTCACTGTACACCTGTCGAGCACGGAGATAGATTATTTATTTATTTATTTATATATATATATACTCTTTATATAAGGGATAGATTATCCCTATATAAATTATATGTCTAAACTTTGTTTTACCTTTTCATTTTCATTTTTTAAAACTTGGTCACTGTACACCTGGTCGAGTCTATCGACAGAATCTATCCCTATTTTCAAACTTCTGATGAGTGAGACTTCCAGCTGCTCCTCTGCTCTCTGCACCAGGCAAATATGGCACCGTGTATCCTTCATGCATCCTTCACCGTGCATCCTTCACCGTGCACCCTTCACCGTGCACCCTTCACCGTGCACCCTTCACCGTGCATTGGTCTTTATGCTAAAGGGCTTCCTGTTCCGGTCGTTACCTGCTCGTGGTCGTCCCCCTGACTGGACCTCCTCCGGTGGGGGACCCGGGTCAGCCGGTGCTCGCCTCGAACACCTTCACAGGAAGATCGCAACGACTTTAACGGATCGTTTCTCAGGACTTCCTCGCCGGCGCGTTCCTCCGGTAAAAAGACAACTCACCGCCCATCGCGGGCCAGCCCACGCCGTCGTCCAGGAAGCAGAGCGCCGCCTCGTCTTCATGGAACCTGGCGCGCGATCGGTCGAGTCCCGAGTCGTCCTCGTGGTTCTTGGAGAGCAGCTGTAAGCCCGCCCCTCCATTTCCTGTGGACAGCAGACGAGATGCTGCCGTTACCTCTGCACACTTTAAAGAGGAGAAAAGAGACGTCTCCTCTTACCGAGGTTGTCGAAGTCGTCCATGTACTCCTGGCTGGTGTCGTTCCGGTCCAGAGACGAGCTGGAGGACAAGGACATGTCCTCCAGCGTCTCCCCCAGGATCGACACCTCCCGCTGGGGGGCCCTCTGCGCAGCCTCCGGGGAGCTCTCTGAAGAAGAAGAGGAGCAGGAGGAGAAAGAAGACAGGAATGAGACAGGATGAGAAGAGAATATTTAATATTTGAATATAATAAGATTCTCGTACCCGGGCTGTCGTCGGTGCTCGAGGGCGTCTCCACCGAGTTCCTCCGTGCCGTCGGTCCTCGCTTCACTTCCTGTTCTCCTCCGGTCTCATTGGCCGTCGTCGCTCGGAGGGGGCGGGACTGCTTGACGAGCGACGGCCGCGACAGCCTGTAGCTGATGCCGCTGGGCTTGAATGCGGGGCCGAGGCCGGAGAGGAGGGGCTTCTTTAGGGCGGAGGGGGGCAGCGGGGAGGGGACGCCGACCGCTGACCGCTCGGCGCTACTTTGACCTTTGACCACGCCTCCTCCTCGCCCGGCCGCTCGGTTGACGGAGTAGGAGAAGGAGCGGGTGCTGGTGGGGTGGCGGGCAACAGAGGAGGAGGAAGAAGAGGAGGAGGAAGGGGCGAGGGCGGGGGGGGAGGGCAGCCGGCGGACCTGCGTCAGGCTGCGCGACCGGATGCGGTCGCTCTCGGCGAGCCGGGCGATCGCGGCCGGGCCGAGGCTGTCGCTGGAGCGGCAGCGGCTGGCCGGCGGTTTCTTTTGGAGCGGGGAACCGGATCGGGAGCCGGGGCCAGAACCGGGCCTAGAAAAGAGACCGGAACCGGGCCTCGAACCGCCGGGACGAGCAAAGCCGTGAGATAGTCTCAGGGAGCCGCCCGTCTCGCCCTTGGGCTTGGATCCAGAGAGGCCGTTCGGGCTCTGCTTCGGGCCGCCGTTCAGCCCGATCCCGGTCTGGCTCGGTTTGGAACCGAGAGATCCGCTTTTCGGGACGGGCAGTGTTCTGGGGCCGGACTGCGGCGCTGTCACAGGAAGGCCGGAGCCGTGCCCCAGCGCGGTGGTCGTCTTCTTGTTGGCGTCCCGTTGGGGATAATGCTGATGGGCGGGGCCGACGGGGCGGTTCTGCCCGACGTTCCCGCCCTTCTCCCGGTGCCGCTCCTTCTCCCCGTCGGCTCCCTCGTCTTCCAGCGGCTCATTTTCTCGCCTCCATTTCATGGAGAGCGACGAAGTCGGCACCCGGATGAACCCGTTCTGCTTGACGGAAGCTGTGGGCGCGGTCAGACCGCCGTCGACCCCCGCCGGGCCGGGGTGGTGGTAGAACCCGTTGGTGAGGCGGGTGGTGGTTGTGCTCGCGGCGGTCACAGCGGCGTTTGGATCCGTCCGAGCGCCGGTGGAAAGTGCGGTGGATTTGGGCCTCGAGCCAAACTTGGGCAGCCTAGAAACCATGGTGGACATGGTGGGAGGGGCTGACATCAGGCCACGCCCACTTCAACATGGAGCACGAGGCCTGCAGACAAAAGGACACAACAGGGAAAGGTTTGATGACTCACTAACAAGATCATTATCTGTGCTTTAGCGGCTTCATTCTGGAGGTTTCCAAAGAGGAACGCTGAGGTTTTTAGTTTCATACGAACAAAAAGGCAGAAAATACTTTAGTGAGAGGAAACATCGAGAAAGAAGCAGCTCCAACTGACGGACGGCTGAGACGTGGCAATGTGTGTGTGTGTGTGTGTGTGTGTGTGTGTGTGTGTGTGTGTGTGTGTTTAGGAGGTTGCATTATAACACACCACACCCGAACAAAAACAATCATCTGTCGCTGCACCTCCATCAGAATACAACAAATAGTAACCACACACACACACGGGTGTAGTTGAGTGTCTCTTTTAGTCACACTAAACTATTGATTATTTTCATTATCAAATAATTGAATAATTATTTTCCGGACTAATCAGTTTGTCAGAAACACATTGAAGGAAAAACAGAGCATGCTAACAGACGCACACAGCATGCTAACAGACGCACACAGCATGCTAACAGACGCACACAGCATACTAACAGACACACACAGCATGCTAACAGACACACACAGCATACCAACAGACGCATACAGCATGCCAACAGACGCACAGAGCATGCTAACAGACACACACAGCATGCTAACAGACGCACACAGCATGCTAACAGACGCACAGAGCATACTAACAGACACACACAGCATGCTAACAGACACACACAGCATACCAACAGACGCATACAGCATGCCAACAGACGCACAGAGCATGCTAACAGACGCATACAGCATGCCAACAGACGCACAGAGCATGCTAACAGACGCACACAGCATGCTAACAGACGCACACAGCATGCTAACAGACGCACACAGCATGCTAACAGACGCACACAGCATGCTAACAGATGCACACAGCATGCTAACAGACGCACACAGCATGCTAACAGACGCACACAGCATGCTAACAGACGCACACAGCATGCTAACAGACGCACACAGCATGCTAACAGACGCACAAAGCATGAGCAACATGGCGATGGCAGAACCAGCAGCTAACTGCTAATGGTGCTAAAAACACCAACAACGTTCAAGAAAGCTTTTTTTTAAATGCATAATTAAATCTATAAAACTTTTGTTCCATTCTTCAACTTTTGGACTTCATCATGAGACCAAACGATGATGACGATGATGAGAACAACAACAGTCCAGCCTGCAGCCTGAACACAGGCGGCCCAGGACGAGGATGAAAGCCTCCTCAGTCCTTTGTCCGCTCCGGGCCACCGTATCTGCAGCCTGAACCACATGGAGCGTCACACTGCTGACGGAGACGATACCAGAGCAGCTTGTGACTCCAGGAGGTCAACGGAGGAGCAGCCGGAGGTTAACACACCTCATGAGACGCTACACAGATTATATATATATATATATATATATATATATATATATATATATATATATATATATATATATATATATATATATATATATATATATATATATATGACAGACACACACATAGACACAGAAAGTCATGGTGGCAAAGACCAGGCTGCCGTGTGTGTGTGTGTGTGTGTGTGTGTGTGTGTGTGTGTGTGTGTGTGTGTCACCAAGGACACACAGAAGGAATGAAGAGTGATGAACGAGGTCACGACTGAATGATAATGAGTCTCCCTCCTTCACCATCTTCCTCCTCCTTTTCCTCCCCCCTATAACACCAGTTATATTCTTCCTCCTCCTCCTCCTCTTCCTCCTCCTCATGCTCCATTTCTCTGCCTGCTGATCTGAGAGGAATCGACCGCGAGTCGCCACATTTCACTTCCTGTCTTTTTATATTTCCTATACAAGTATAATATTTTCATATCATACATAAACTATATGAAATCAATAGAAAAATAATAATTACTGTGACAATAACAACTTAAAAAACACTTGGATCGACCTACAGAACATCTAAAGTTCTCTTTTGAAGAAATTATTCTAAAAGCAAAGCAAAACACGCATTATCAATGCGGCTGCTAAGCTAGCAGGCTAACATGCTAAGCTAAGTAGCAGGGAGGATTCATTGCGTCACAGCGTCTATTGGTCCAAAGCTAACGTCAACAGTGTGAGATGAAAAGTTAACGCCTCATTCGTTGTGTGTTGTCAGACTGAAGTCCAGCGACACGTCTTCACTTCTGCTCGTTATGAAACTCATAGAATATAATTCTGTGTTATTGTTTTCTTTCACGTACTTTCATGTTTGATGGCGACGTCTCATGAGAAAGAGCTTTGAGAGAGTTTCCTGTGTGTGATTCATGGCTTTATGGCTTCATGCGTCACTTTATTCTCACGGCCAGATAACGGACGCGTCAGAGGTCAAAGGTCAAAGGTCAGCGTTACGTAACTGCCCTCGCTGGAGGAAACACCAGATCTCTCCAGCGCCGTAATCTGAACCAGCAACCTCAAACCACCAGAACCGCAAGGCATTCTGGGTCGGTGTGTGCTGCCATCCTGTCCTCCCTCCGTCTGCCTCGAGCGCTAAAGGACGAAGATATCATTTACAGTGAATGTTGCTCTGCACAAACTAAGTTATGATCATACAACAGGAACAATACGATGGTTTGTGTTGTTGCCTCAGCGCTGTGGTTCTGATCAGCATCTGAAAGGAGTTCAGCCGCTGGTCATAAAACAGGTTGAAACTCGACTCAATGAACAGATGGAGAGGCGTCTGTCAGCGGTCCAGACTCCATTCAGAAAACAAGCGTTTTAAAAGTCGTTTGCTCGTCGTCTCGAGGAGAAAACTAACAAAACGTCAATTCAGACTTTTTACCAATTGGCGTCATTATGAAGTTACTTCAGCAGCGTTTTTATCAGTTTGATGCAAATAAATCTCAGCTGGGTTGATTATTTGGGTTTGTAAACGCAGCACGATGACGAACATTTACACTGAAATACCTCATTCATTATTACAAGTTAGTTGAACTCCTTTAAACTATATTATTATTGGTAGACTATATTATTATTGGTAGACTATATTATTATTGGTAAACTATATTATTATTGTTAACTAACAAGTATTTCTGTTTGCTGCAGATTTCACACTGAAATCACATTTACACACAACAACTCACTGGATTCAGTGTTTCACATCAGCTTCAGGCCAAACACACACACACACACACACACTTAAAGACACACACACACACTTAAAGACACACACACACACACACACACTTAAAGACACACACACACGGCATGACTGCTCGGCCTTGTTGGGCACCGAACCAACAAATACACAAACACACACTTTCACCAGGAACTTATGACAGAATGAAACGTGACAGAGCTGCTGACAGAGTCCTGCTTTCTGAGATGGAAACCAGTAAAGTATTGATAAAGTATTGCTATCTGGTAAAGTATTGATAAAGTATTGCTATCTGGTAAAGTATTGATAAAGTATTGCTATCTGGTAAAGTATTGATAAAGTATTGCTATCTGGTAAAGTATTGATAAAGTATTGCTATCTGGTAAAGTTTTAGTCCAGAATTCCTTCAGGTTCTCACCAGTAGAAGCTTGTCCCTCCTCCTCCTCCTCCTCCTCCTCCTCCTCCTCCTCCTCCTCCTCCTCCTCCTCCTCCTCGGTGTCATAGCAACTTGGCATGAAAACATCCCTGTTGTCCTGGGAGCTGTGGTCCTCCACTCAACCCCCCCCTCTTACCCCTCCTCCACCCCCCCCCCCACCCCCCTCATCATCAATGTGCCACAAAGCAGCTCTTTCTCTGGCAGCAGACTCCAGCGCTCTTCATCCAGAACACCCAGCAGCAAGTACTTCTACTGCAGCAAGTACTTCTACTGCAGCGAGTACTTCTACTGCAGCGAGTACTTCTACTGCAGCGAGTACTTCTACTGCAGCAAGTACTTCTACTGCAGCGAGTACTTCTACTGCAGCGAGTACTTCTACTGCAGCGAGTACTTCTACTGCAGCGAGTACTTCTACTGCAGCGAGTACTTCTACTGCAGCGAGTACTTCTACTGTAGCGAGTACTTCAGCAGCAGCGAGTACTTCAGCAGCAGCGAGTACTTCAGCAGCAGCGAGTACTTCAGCAGCAGCGAGTACTTGATGATGATGATGATGATGATGAAGATTAGATCAGAGAGGAAACTCTGCAGACAGATTCAACAAACACTTCCTGCCGCAAAACAAACAAGATCCACATCAGTCCAACCAGGACATTAGCAGGGCGCTAGCAGAGGTTAGCAGGGTGCTAGCAGAGGTTAGCAGGGCGCTAGCAGAGGTTAGCAGGGCGCTAGCAGAGGTTAGCAGGGTGCTAGCAGAGGTTAGCAGGGTGCTAGCAGAGGTTAGCAGGGCGCTAGCAGAGGTTAGCAGGGCGCTAGCAGAGGTTAGCAGGGCGTTAGTAAAAGGTTAGCAGGCCGCTAGCAGAAGGTTAGCAGGGCGCCAGCAGAAGGTTAGCAGGATGCTAGCAGAAGGTTAGCAGGGCGCTAGCAGGGCGCTAGTAAAAGGTTAGCAGGGCACTAGCAGAAGGTTAGCAGGGCACTAGCCACTAGCTAACGGATGACTCGGCTTTGAACCGGGCTCCTGCATGAAGCGCTGCTTCTTTCAGTGAAGACGGTTTCACACTGGTCTGAAGCGTCGCCTTTAAATTGAAATGAAACTTCTTTGTGTTCTTCACTTTTTAGATGAATAATTCAGGCAGCGGGATGTTTTTGTTCCCAGAGAACCGACCGGAACAAATGTATGTTTGATGAGCCGCGTTCCCTCGTCATCTGTTCCAGCTGCAGGCGTTCTGCGGGTTCCACTGTTCCTGGTTCTCTGCTAAAGAACAGGTTTATAATTACAGCGGAGGAGCGAAAGACACTCTGGAGAACCGCCAGACTGTAATGGAGACGCACGGATCGGACTTCGGTTCTGCTGCCATCAGAAAAAAACAAACAGAACCGAAGAACCAGCAGAACCAAAAACTATAGAACCGGCAACACGAGCCGGAGAACAGAAGTGCTAGAGAACAAGGATAAAGTTCTACAAGGTGGAACCTGCACGACTGAAGAACGACAAGACAGAACCAGAGAACGAAGAAGTACAAGACAGAATCAGAGACCATACACAACCAGAGAACCGAAGAAAGCCAAGACAGAACCAGTGAACAACAGAACCAGCAGAACTACAAGACACAACCAGAGAACCAAAGAAGTACAAGACAGAACCAGAACCAGCATCCGGAGGACAGAACCTGGCTGCAGTTGTTCTCTCATTGCAGAACCACTCCAGAGACAGTGGAGCTTAAGATCTAGAGGACGGAACCAAACCAGACAACAGAACCACAACAAGCAGAGGACCTGAACAGTAAAAGGAAGAAGCATTAAAAGCCAGCGTGAATGGAACCGATGGATCTAGAGTGTGGAACCCAGAACCCTCTGAGGCCTTTAGACAGAACCCAGAGGATCCGAAGAACACGTTCCTCACGTTCCATCACGTCGTCTTTGGTTCTTTCTTGGTTCCAGCTTCTCAAAACTCCTCTGACACATTTCACTGCATCTCTCCGTTTGTCTGGACAGACCATAATAACCTCTGAAGGTCCAGTGAATGAATAAAGCTTCCTCATGCTAACACAATGCATCATGGGATACGCAGCCACTGTTTATGTTAGAACACACACACACACACACACACACACACACACACACACACAGAACCCTCAGTGACGATGCTGTGACGTATTCGTGTTAATATGTTCATATTTCATCGCTGCAGGTCCACATTGTGACGTAATCATGTTAATCATGAGCATATCTCATCATTGCAGCGCGAGACGGAACCTCACCTGCCGGGCGCGAGCAGCAGACGACAGAAATGCGGAAACGTGCGACGCCTCCGCTGAGCCGCGGAGGCCGGGGAGCAGGAGGACGCTTTCCGGTCGAATCCCGCCGGGAGACAGAGAGGCAACCCGGGAGGGAGGCACCGAGAACCCGCCCGGTGGACGCAGGAGGACGGCGCGGCTCCCCGCCGCTGTCCGGCCTGTGCGGCGCTACGGGGTCTCCCGGGCTGGACGCGTCACCTGCACGGGCTCAGCGACCAGGTGAGACGACTCGGAGCGAAAGGTTCGGTTCGAGCCAGCGGAACCCGACAGAGGTGCACGTGTGCGGAGGACGAGCTGCGAGCTGCTGCGCGAGCTGCTGAATCATCCGCACACACACGTGCACGCGCAGCGCGTACCCAAGGAACAGCTGATACTGACGTCATCTGTCCACATAAACATAACCCTTTCCTCCCCAGACTACTTAGATATGACACTGTGGTACAAGCACTGTGGTACAAGTACTAACATGTAGTAATAAATAAGTACTCATAACATGAAGTTATCGTAAAATAATTGAAATGTGACAAAACGACAGTGAAATGATTTAATTTTTGAACGCGAGTTATTATGTAGTATTAAATATAATACAAGCTATATTTCAGAGGCTTTAATGTACTTTTATATTTACATTGTAACTGTAAACAATATAAATATTTAATCAGCTGAAGGCAGATTTAAGTCTTCTGTGATGTTTGTCCACTAGAGGGCAGACGTCACCTGAAGGCTGCAGCGTCACAACTACAATATTCCTAATTTTAAGGCCTTCAACACAAAAGATAACTCATCCCAGACAGATGACGTCATGTTCTTTAAACTCTCAACAAGATGTCCAGTGCACTTGTTCTACACAGACTGGACTTTTCTCACTGAAGAAAAACTGAACTGAAAACATGAACACTTATTGCTTTTGTATAAAGTGAATCAACTGCTGGTCTTTGACATCTTTAAGGTAAGAGACAGACTGAACATGGACCAAAGAAGGAGTGGTTTGTCCCTCACAGGGACCCTTACTACTGAACATGGACCAAAGAAGGAGTGGTTTGTCCCTCACAGGGACCCTTACTACTGAACATGGACCAAAGAAGGAGTGGTTTGTCCCTCACAGGGACC
The DNA here is from genome assembly GCF_023055335.1 of Clinocottus analis. Lineage (NCBI taxonomy): Eukaryota > Metazoa > Chordata > Actinopteri > Perciformes > Cottidae > Clinocottus > Clinocottus analis. The sequence goes on along the minus strand of NW_027176198.1, from coordinate 315,621 downwards.
CTTACTACTGAACATGGACCAAAGAAGGAGTGGTTTGTCCCTCACAGGGACCCTTACTACTGAACATGGACCAAAGAAGGAGTGGTTTGTCCCTCACAGGGACCCTTACTGATCTATCTCTAGATATAAATTATCTCTGCACATTAACTTGCTGTTGCTCCAGAGTGCTGTTACATGGTTCTGATACCATTAATCTATAATCTTTTAAACTTTGCCCAGCCACACAGCTTCTGATTCAGTTTAATCATTAATTGTTTGCACATCAAGTAGACTTACAGGAACACATCAGTAAATAAAACAAACCGGTTCCAGTCAGATTTTTATTAGCCTTCCAAAACTCTTCCCGGACTGAAGCGCTCATAACAAAGGTCACCTAAAACACAGGAGGTCAAAAGGTTAAAGGTCAAACACGAGTCATTGAACAACAGCTCTAACTTTCTTAGCTTTACCTCGTTAGCCCCTGCGGGTCTCTGGTGGGTTGTGGTACTCTGGGGAGTACCTGCTCTTAGAGGAGAGCTCCAGCACTCGCTGGTAGCCGTTCCTGGACTGGACGATGAAGGTCGGTGGGGGACGAGGTTGTGCGTTGCTCGGCGGCGCCTCGGCAGCAGAGTCCCAGGAGCCGAAGGCCGGGAAGCCGCTGGACGGAGAGGAGAACCAGGAGCCCTCTGCAGACGGGTTCTTCAAAGGAAAACCAGAACCTGGGCTGGAGGGTGAAGGAGCAACGCGGGGGTCCGAGCCGCCTCTCTGGTCCGCCCCGATTCTTTCAAACGACAGAACAGGAGCAGAACCAAAACCAGAACCGGGCCTGGAGGGTACAGCGCCCCCTGTAGGCTGGGAGAGATATCGGAAGTCTGGAGGGACAGAGTTAGACGTGAAGAAACTTCTGCATTAAAAACATGGAGCCAACATGCGTTCAAGTTGCAGTTGGACAACCTGACCGCCTTCAGCCAAAAAACCCACAAAGTTTACACTCATGGACTTGAGGCTGAAGATCCGTCACAGGCGTTTAAAGCCGAGAAGAGTCCGTCCTCAGGAAGGAAACCAGGAGCCTCACCTTCAGAAGCAGGAAAACAAGCTCCACTGCTGAAGAGCAGCAGACAGATCAAAGAAACCCTGAAGACAGAAACAAGTCAAGTCCTGAGAAGCTCCAGAGACCGGGGCGCTGCCCGCCTGCGTCTTTAACCCCTCTGCTCACCTCGACCACCTTCCAGACTCCATGTTTGACTTGAAGCAGCAGCTCCTCCTCAGCGGTGCTTGAAGGTTGTAGACTGAAGCTCTGCCTGAGCGACACTCATATGAAGTCTGATGATTACACTGATTGCTGACACCTGAGCTCGAGTGACAGTCACTGAGACACCTGAGACATCTTTTTGTAAATTTCTTTAAAAAAAAATGTAATTAAAAAATAAATAAATATATATATGTATATATATATATATATATATATATATATATATATATATATATATACATATATACATATTCTTTTTTTTAATTCTTTAAAAAAAAATTAAATATATATATTAAGATATATATTTTTAAATTATACATATATATATATATATATATATATATATATATATATATATATATATATATATATATATATATATATATATATATATATGACTGTCACTAGAGCTCAGGTGTCAGCAATCAGTGTAATCAGTGCTGACAGCCTGTGGAGCCTCGACATCAGACTTCATATGAGTGTCGCTCAGGCAGAGCTTCAGTCTACAACCTTCAAGCACCGCTGAGGAGGAGCTGCTGCTTCAAGTCAAACATGGAGTCTGGAAGGTGGTCGAGGTGAGCAGAGGGGTTAAAGACGCAGGCGGGCAGCGCCCCGGTCTCTGGAGCTTCTCAGGACTTGACTTGTTTCTGTCTTCAGGGTTTCTTTGATCTGTCTGCTGCTCTTCAGCAGTGGAGCTTGTTTTCCTGCTTCTGAAGGTGAGGCTCCTGGTTTCCTTCCTGAGGACGGACTCTTCTCGGCTTTAAACGCCTGTGACGGATCTTCAGCCTCAAGTCCATGAGTGTAAACTTTGTGGGTTTTTTGGCTGAAGGCGGTCAGGTTGTCCAAATGCAACTTAAGCTTTGAGTAATTCAAATGATTGCAGCGTTGGCTCCATGTTTTAATGCAGACGTTTCTTCACGTCTAACTCTGTCCCTCCAGACCGAAAGGATCCCCACAACCCTACTCGGGGCTCCAGTGGTGGATCTGCTCCTGCATCAGATCTGAAGTCTGAGGGCTCAGGTCTTCCGCCGGTCAACCTGACACTGGAACCGTCGGCTGAGTATCAGCCCGACGATGCCCAAGAGGCCACCCCTTCCACTGGAAACGAGTCAACTTCCAGTCTGCAAACTCCCAGAGTGGCTGCAGGCCCCAAACCAAGTTATGAGCGTAACCGGTTCATTGTCAATCTTGATTCCAGCGCTGACGAACCCGCCGCCGCTCCAGAGGCTCCTCCCCAGGGGGCAGCGTATGCCGTCTATGCTGCACCCTCTCCTCCGGCTAACGGCACCGGGAAGAAGCCTCGCAGCTCCTATGTGCCGCCCCAGTTTGACGGCGGCCCGGTCCAGATGGCGCTGCCATTCCTTCTACCTGCCTTGCGGAAAACTGCGACTGGGAACCGGGGTTCGACGTTGGACTTTGGTGCCGGACCTGTTCCTTACATCGGGGCTCCTGAAGCCTTCAGCTACAGTGCCGGTTTCCATGAAACGCGAAGGGGTGAGTCTTTTCTATCAGTACCAGTGGTTCTCAGACTTTATTTGTCACGCCCCACTTTGGAGGAAGAAACATGTTCACGCCCCGACATAAAGACGATTGGCACGAGGTAAGAGTAGTATATACCTGGTTTGTTTGCACGCACACGTCTGTACTGGTGGGCTTTTTGCCGTTTTGGCAAAAGAGAAAATATGCATCTCTGCCCCACCTTTAATGCCATTGCGCCCCACTAGAAGGTCCAACCCCACAGTTTCAGAACCACTGTAAAGCATTTGAGTGCATTCTGTAAATCTACTCATCTGGACTGATCCTGACAGAGTAGTTGCGATGCCTGACTGTTTTTACTTGCACGCTCATGGACCTGTGATATCTGTTTCAGGCCACGCAAGTGGTAACGCAGCTGCTCCCGACAGACCTGATACTGACTCTGCAAGCGTCAGGTTCAGTGCTCGCCCTGCTGCACCTGAGGCCAGAGACTTTGGTGACAGACTTGCTTCTCCACCCGGCCTCCCATGGGTCACTCGGCCTGCAGGAGGTGCTGACTCCTCCAAACCAACAAGTGGACTTCATCCTTATGTGGCTCCTGCAATATCCAGCCTTGGTTCTGGTTCTCCTTCTGGTCTGTCTTTCAACGCTCGGCCTGCAGGAGGTGCTGACGCAGTCTACAAACCAGCAGGTGGATCTTATCCTAATGTTGTTCCTGCAACTTCCAGCCTTGGTAGTGGTTCTGGATCTCCTTCTGGTCTGTCTTTCAACTCTCGGCCTGCAGAAGGAGCTGACTCCTACAAACCAACAGGTGGACTTCATCCATATGTTGCTCCTGCAATGTCCAGCCTTGGTAATGGTTCTGGTTCTCCTTCTGGTCTGTCTTTCAACGCTCGGCCTGCAGGAGGTGCTGACTCATTCTACAAACCAGCAAGTGGATCTTCTCCTAATGTTGCTTCTGCAACTTCCAGCTTTGGTAGTGGTTCTCCTTCTGGTCTGTCTTTCAACACTCGGCCTGCAGGAGGTGCTGACGCATTCTACAAACCAGCAAGTGGATCTTCTCCTAATGTTGCTTCTGCAACTTCCAGCTTTGGTAGTGGTTCTCCTTCTGGTCTGTCTTTCAACACTCGGCCTGCAGGAGGTGCTGACGCATTCTACAAACCAGCAAGTGGATCTTCTCCTAATGTTGCTTCTGCAACTTCCAGCTTTGGTAGTGGTTCTCCTTCTGGTCTGTCTTTCAACACTCGGCCTGCAGGAGGTGCTGACGCATTCTACAAACCAGCAAGTGGATCTTCTCCTAATGTTGCTTCTGCAACTTCCAGCTTTGGTTCTGGTTCTCCTTCTGGTCTGTCTTTCAACGCTCGGCCAGCAGGAGGTGCTGACGCAAGTGGATCTTCTCCTAATGTTGCTTCTGCAACTTCCAGCCCTGGCTCTAGTTCTCCATCTAGTCTGCCTTTCCTTTCTCAGCCTGCAGGAGGTGCTGACTCATTCTACAAACCAGCAGGTGGTTCTGCAGCTGGTTCGCCTTCTGGTCTGTCTTTCAACTCTCGGCCTGCAGGAGGTGCTGACGCATTCTACAAACCAGCAAGTGGATCTTCTCCCAATGTTGCTTCTGCAACTTCCAGCTTTGGTTCTGGTTCTCCTTCTGGTCTGTCTTTCACCGCTCGGCCTGCAGGAGGTGCTGACGCATTCTACAAACCAGCAAGTGGATCTTATCCTCATGTTGCTTCTGCAACTTCCAGCTTTGGTAGTGGTTCTGCAGCTGGTTCTCCTTCTGGTCTGTCTTTCAACGCTCGGCCTGCAGGAGGTGCTGACGCATTCTACAAACCAGCAAGTGGATCTTCTCCTAATGTTGCTTCTGCAACTTCCAGCCCTGGCTCTAGTTCTCCATCTAGTCTGCCTTTCCTTTCTCGGCCTGCAGGAGGTGCTGACTCATTCTACAAACCAGCAAGTGGATCTTATCCTAATGTTGCTTCTGCAACTTCCAGCCCTGGATCTGGTTCTCCTTCTGGTCTGTCTTTCAACTCTCAGCCTGCAGGAGGTGCTGACTCATTCTACAAACCAGCAAGTGGATCTTATCCTCATGTTGCTTCTGCAACTTCCAGCTTTGGTAGTGGTTCTGCAGCTGGTTCTCCTTCTGGTCTGCCTTTCAACGCTCAGCCTGCAGGAGGTGCTGACGCATTCTACAAACCAGCAGGTGGATATTATCCTCATGTTGCACCTGCAACTTTCAGCCTTGGCAGTGGTTCTGGATCTCCTTCTGGTCTGTCTTTCAACACTCGGCCTGCAGGAGGTGCCGACTCCTACAAACCAACTGGTGGACTTCGTCCACATGTTGCTCCTGCCACCTCCGGCCTGGGTAGTGGATCTGAGTCTCCCTCTGGTCTGGCTTTTGACACAAGGCCTATGGAAGGAGCCGACTCTTCATTCTACAACTGGAAGCCAGCTGTACTTCCCTCTACCTTTATTGTCCAGTCAAGAAATGGCTACCAGCGAGCATTGGAGCTTTCTTCACATACAAAGTACACTCCAGAGTACCCTAATCCACCAGAGACCTGGGCCAGTGAAGTAAAGGGGGGCTAACGAGGTAAAAAGCTAATAAAGTAAATTTGTTGTACAATGATGCTTCATGAATGACCTTTCCCCTTTCTTTCAGGTGAACGTCCTTTTGAGGGCTTCGTCGTCCAACTGTTTTGAAAATCTAATAAAAGACTTAATCAGAACCTGTTTTTCTTCAAACTGTTTAGTGGTCCTTCACCTCATAACACTTCTTCAACGGCACTCTGTAGGATCGGACTCAGCCAGACCACATGTGCTTTTTAAAAAAAAAATTTTTTTTTAACACTAGACCAAAAATGTCACTGCCACCAACGTTGTGTAATCCAAAAGCTCTAAAGGACATTTGTTTCCACATGTTGAGTATTGTGAAACAGCTGCGAGTAATTTATTTACTAGGACATTAGCTATAAGAGACATCGGCGCCCTCACACAACACTTATTTTCAGCAGGAATCTTACCATGAAGGTGAGTTTGTTTCTGACGGCTTGTCCATCAGTAGTTTTAATACGTTAACGGGTTCAGTGAGAGGATTAAAAACATTGCTATCAAATTCTCTAATTACTCCTTTCTGCATGTAGCCCTGAACTTTTTTTACAAGTTGAGTTCAGGGCTGGACTTACCGACGGATACCCGACAGGTTTCATTTAGCTGTGGGTTCATCTTCTCTGCTGGCAGCTTCTCCACATCTATACTTCTACGTCCTCTTATCCAGTACATTAATCCTCGTTTAGTAAACGTATCTATTGGATGTTTGTGCGGAGGAATCAGAAGCACGTTTGGTTTAAACCCACAGCGGGTTTCATGGCTGACGAGGTGCTCCAATCAGACCTGAAGACCAGGTGTCCTCTGTTCCAGCCGGTGTTGGTGGTCCTCCTCCTGGCCCCGCTGTGGACCAGCTGCATGGCTCTGGTCCTGCCGCTGGACTGCAGCGACATCCACAACCATGACAGCAGCCGACCCAGCGGAGTGTACACTATCTACCCCATCGGCTCCACGTCTGCTGTCCAGGTACACGCCGTCCTCTCTGGGAAGCAGGTCCAACTTCAGAGTTCCACACGAGGAGACGCGCGTTGTGACTGAAGCTTCTGATGCAGCAGATATGAGTCCTAGTAGTACAATAGTACCAGTATAATACAGGCTGTAGCTCAGATGTATTAATGAGTGTCTTTGTGTGCAGGTGTACTGTGACATGGACTCACAAGACGGCCGCTGGACGGTGAGTTTTTATACCTCCAGCTCTGAATCTTCTCTCCGGTTAACGCTGCACTGAATGAGTCGCCCCAGTGAGTCTTGAAGGCCACGTTCAGATGAAGCAAACAGAGCTACATCGTCTGCATAGAGAGAGAGGCAGTTCCTCCAAACCCGACACTCTCCTCCCCCCAGCTGTCCCTTGAGTCTATGAACTTCAGCTGTCCGATACCTGGTGAGTTCAGCCAGTGAGCACACCAGGTATGTGTTCACTGGCTGAACCCATGTACACTGAACCCCCCAGGTGATCCAGAGGAGGATGGACGGCTCGCTGAACTTCTACCGGCCCTGGGACCAGTACAAGGTCGGCTTTGGCAGCGCTGCAGGAGAGTACTGGCTCGGTGAGAAAGCAAACCAAACCGACGGGCGTGGCTTCCTCGTGTTTCTGAGTTCATGAGTGTTTGTTTTCAGGTCTGGAGACTATCTCCCACCTGACTCTGAGGAAAGGGCACGAGCTGCTGGTGGACATGGAGGACTTCAGTGGAAACCACGCGTCCGCTCGCTACTCCTCGGTCTCCATCGACCCCGAGTCCAACGGATACGCTCTGCATGTGTCTGGATTCAGTAATGGAGGGGCGGGTGAGTCTTTCTATGGTGTCTGGCACCTTCAGGAGCCGGTCTGAAGACCGGCTGCAACACTGCTCTCTTCGTGGAGGTGGGCCTCATGCTCACGACATATTGACCATGAACACAAAATACATCACTACTAGTTGGATCATGATGTTCTGTTTACACTCTGTAGGAGATTCCCTGGCTCACCACAATGGAGCGAAGTTCTCCACCTTCGACAAAGACCAGGACAACAATGTGGGAAGCTGTGCTAAACTATACCTGGGGGCGTTCTGGTACAATGACTGTCACCATGCAAACCCTAACGGGGTTTATCGTTGGGGGGCTGACAACACTCTCTTTGCTGTTGGGGTGGACTGGTACCGTTGGAAGGGTCACAACTACTCCCTGAAGGCCATCAGCATGAAGATCCGTCCTGTAGTTCAGGACCAACGTGCAGCAGAACATCAGCTGACGATCTGATGAGGTGAACGTTTTCATGTCAAATGTTTGAAACCCTGAAGTGATTCATCATCTGCTGGACGGAGACAATAAACCAGAAGCTGTCTTCACTTTGTCTCCTGTCTCTCTGTTCAACACTCTGGTGGACGATCTCTCTTTGCTACGAGGGTCAGCTTGTTGCATGTTGGACTGCCACTGGGAGAACATGCAAACTACACACAGAAGCAGCACTTAGACCGGGAACCGAACCCGGGCCCCTGTTGCTGAGAGGTGACAGTGCTCGACACGACACCAAGTCTAATCGATGCATTTTCAAAATGTGTATTTACGTACAGGACAGAAGACCTTACCTTTAACCTTAGAAATATAGAGTTTCCATTCAAAGAACAAACCCACGTCAACATTCATCCAGTTGTCCAGTTGAAAACATTTGTTCAATACAAAAAAGTACAGACTCAACGCACCACAGACCTGAACACACCACGGACATGAATGCACCACGGACATGAATGCACCACGGACATGAATGCACCACGGACATGAATGCACCACGGACATGAATGCACCACGGACATGAACGCACCACGGACATGAATGCACCACGGACATGAATGCACCACGGACATGAACGCACCACAGAGCTCTGAGACCCCCAGACAGGAGCTGTGGGTGAAGTTGGTGATCTGTCCACTAGATGGAGCTGTGGGTGTAGGTGGTGCTCTGTCCACTAGATAGAGCTGTGGGTGTAGGTGGTGATCTGTCCACTAGATGGAGCTGTGGGTGTAGGTGGTGATCTGTCCACTAGATGGAGCTGTGGGTGTAGGTGGTGATCTGTCCACTAGATGGAGCTGTGGGCGTAGGTGGTGATCTGTCCACCAGATGGAGCTGTGGGTGTAGGTGGTGATCTGTCCACCAGATGGAGCTGTGGGTGTAGGTGGTGATCTGTCCACCAGATGGAGCTGTGGGCGTAGGTGGTGATCTGTCCACCAGATGGAGCTGTGGGTGTAGGTGGTGATCTGTCCACCAGATGGAGCTCTTCAGCCATCAGCGTGGACAGAGGAAAAAGGTTTTCTCTGTTGCTCAACGCTCCTAAAACATTCCAGAGGGGAACCCTGAAGAAGCGTTAGAAAGGAAGATGATTCACAATCAGTGAACTTTCAAAATGTTCCCACTTGAGCTGCAAATAGTCGCACATGATCATAATTAAAAATGGAAATGATCACACAGGAAACCAAAGTTTAACAGCATGAAAAAACAAAAGGAGTCAAAGGAGGCGGGTTCATTAGTGGAAGTGAAACACATATTTAATTGTTACATTTGAACCGCAAAAAATAACATTTATTTCCTTTATTTACATGGTCACCCTGTCCGTCATCGTGGACTTCAGCTCCTGCTGGTCGGTGGTTTGAGTCCCGGAGGACGGCGTGTTGTCGTCGCCGTCTCCGCCGTCGCCGCAGCGCAGGGCGGCGGGCAGCGCGTCGCAGAGAGCCCTCCTGAACGTGGAGCTGGAGAAGACGTAGACGACCGGGTCCAGCGCCGAGTTCAGGAAGTTGAGCCCCAGGGACACGATGGAGAGCTGGGTGAAGGTGTAGAAGGAGGCGCAGTCCCACGGCCGGTACGAGCGGACGACCCACACCCCAACGGTGGCCACCGTGGTGGGCAGGAAGCACACCGTGAACACCGCCACGATGGCGACGCACACCCGCATCGCCTTGCGCACCTTCTCCGCTTTGCCCATCTGCCTCCGCCGCAGGAAGCCAAAGATGCGGACGGAGCAGAACAGCAGTATGGCCGCCGGCACCACGAACTCCAGCACCGTCAGGATGCGGTGCGCGGCGACCAGCGCCAGCAGGGCCCGCGACGCCTCCCCGTACGAGGTGAAGAAGAAGCACTGGGTCCGGCCGCCGGCGCTCTTGATGTGGTCGTACGCCAGCATGGGGAGCCGAGGGCCGGCCACCAGCAGCCAGACCACCGCCGAAACCCACGCCGCCTGGCGCCTGGTCAGGCGGTTGAACCGGTGGTGAGGGTGGACCACCTGCAGCCAGATTCAGCACATATGTAAAACCGTGCTCACGTGTGTAAAATTGTGTAATTTTTGTTTGTCGATTGCGTGAAATTTTGTAAAAAAAAAAAAAATTTGAATGTGTAAAGAATTGTAAAAAGTTTGTAACAGATGTAGAATAGCGTATAATATGTAGAATTTTGTAAAATTATTTAAGTTTCTTTAAATGTACATATATATATATATATATATATATATATATATATATATATATATATATATATATATATTGGAAAATTTGGCCAAATTTAGAAAATGTAGAAGAAAAAAAGAAATTGCAAATTTGTAAGATTTTGTAAAATTTTGCCAAATTTTGCCAAATTTGTAAGATTTTGTAAAAAATTGTAAAATTTCGGAAATTTAAATTTTTTATTTTTTTTGGAAAATTTGGTATATGTAAAAAGAAATATGTATAAATTTTCTAAAAAAAAATATATATATATATTATGGTGCATACTGTGATTTGAGTCTCGTCACCCAGCGTCCTCACCTTGAAGTAGCGGTAGAGCGCCACCACCGTCATCAGCGCGATGCTGGCCGAGCGGTTGGAGAACATCAGGAAGAGGTTGATCCGGCACACCCCGTCCCCGAACACCCAGTGGCCCCGGAGCAAGGAGTCGATCCTCAGCGGCAGACTCGCCAGGGCCAGGAAGTCGGCGATGACCAGGTTGAAGAGGAACAGGTTGTTGGGGTTCCAGGCCTTCAGCTTGAAGCAGAAGATCCACAGGGCCACCACGTTACCCAGCAGCCCCAGCACCACGTCCACGACGAGCACCGGGGGCAGCAGCACGCCCTCCAGCTGGATGCCGACGGGCGGGCAGCCGCCGCCGGGCAAAGAGGCCGAGAGGTTCAACATCGGGGTCGTGAGGTTCAACATGGCGGATGTGGCGCTTTGTGTTTATTCTAAAGAATCAGTGTGAAGACAAAATGAAATTATTTTTAGCTTCTAATAAAAACCGTTGGTGGTTTTTTTCTGGGTGGTTCGACCCGTCGGGGGAAAGTGTTGAGATTCAGGAAATCTGCAACTTCCTCTTTTTGCCCGACTACTGTTTTTTTCTGTAGAATAAAAAACCCACAAAGTACTTTTGGTTTTCAAGATAAAAGTTTCACTTCTGCTCTCTGAAGCATGAAGTCTTCAGGTCAACATGTGGAGCAACGTGATGGTAACACATACTTCTTCATAAAAGTGGTTTAATATAATGGCAGTTTTATAATACTATTACTACTACAAATACATATAATAATAACAACAACAATAATAATAATAATACTAACACTGATATGTTTGCACCTGTTTCTAGTGAATGAAAATAATTTACCAAAATAAAAAATACTGACATCTCGTAAAATAATTATCATACAGCATATAAACTTCACAGAAAAAAACTAACTATATCAACAAAACTAATAATTTATATATATAATAAATATATAATATATAAGAAGAAAAATACAGAGATGTAAAATATGTAAACTGTATGAAACTTTGACATCTTTGAAGAAGTAAGAAACATCAATAAATGATAATATTCATAACTCACCGGTCCGCCGTCTGCGACGACTTCCTTCATGAAGAGTTCATAAACTGCTGTCAGTGTTTTTATGCATCCAGGATGCTCCTGATTGGTCGCTTTCATCACCACGTCCTCATGTTGCCACACTAGTACATGTACACACTAGTACAAGTACACACTAGTACAAGTACACACTAGTACATGTACACATATGCTGAAAGTTTGGAGGGTATTAAAAAACAAGCCACGCCCCTAAGAAGAGGACGTCATCGACAGGTTTCTGATACCTGTTGATGGTAAAGCTCCAGTCACTAACCACAGCAGATGTCAGTAAGTGAAGCGAGGAGGAGTTTGACAAGATGGGTTTTCACAAAGTTCAAAATGGCGGAAAATCCAAATAGGCGGAGCTTAATGCTCTGATTCACTTTTTTGCAGAGCAGATGGAACTGGACATGTGTGTAAAATTACAAGCGATAAGTGTGTGCTTTCAAACAGAACAACAGTCCTAGGGGGCGCTAGAGAGCCAGTTGCTTATGCGAGACCCCGACAATAAAACATTCACCAACCGTCCTGATATGCATGTCAGATATGAGGAAGGCCCAAAAGATAAAGTGGTGTAAAAATATAAACAAAGATGAACATCACAGTTTCAATATGAATAATGAGCAACAATAACAACAGAACAATACTCATTATGCTACAGTCCAGGTTCAAAAGGTCAGCGCGCTGGCGCTGGTGTTTCTGGGTCAACAGCGCGTCACACTTCCTGTCTTCTTCACGCTGGGCGCGTCACACTTCCTGTCTTCTTCACGCTCGGCGCGTCACACTTCCTGTCTTCTTCACGCTCGGCGCGTCACACTTCCTGTCTTCTTGACTCGGGAGGTCGACATGACGGAGTTTTCAACAAATGGAGAAAGTTATGAAATCACAAGATTACTGATGTTGCTGTTTTATGAGTCAGAGTCTCAGTGATTCACTGAGACTCTGAAGGAGATTCTAATAAAACTACTTTCATCTAAATCATATATATGTATATATATATATATATATATATATATATATATATATATATATATATATATATATATATATATATATATATATATATATATACTATATTCAAGTCTCTATTTATATCTGCTGATCAGCTGTACAGTCGAGTTCAGGATCCGGGTCTGGATTTAATCAGCTGATACTGATCCATTACGACACGATAGACTCTCCGGTCCCTCTGGACCCTCTGGTCCCTCCGGTCCCTCTGGTCCCTCCGGTCCCTCTGGTCCCTCTGGACCCTCTGGACCCTTCTGGTCCCTCTGGACCCTCTGAAGGTGGCACAGCTCTCACTCCCTCTCCTCCTCCTCATTGTGTCCTCTGAGCCAAAACAGATAATAAATAAATCAGAATTTAAACCCGTCTTTTAAATAAATTAAAATATTTACGTCTCTGAATTAAATCCAGAGAGAAAACAACAAAACGCTTTAAGACTCTAATCTCTGGGCTGGAGGAAGAGACGCGTCTCCAGAAAATGTTTGAAGTTACATCCTCTGTGACGTTTGAGTGCACGTGCTTATGTTAAGTGTGTGTGTGTGTGTGTGTGTGTGTGTGTGTGTGTGTGTGTGTGTGTGTGTGTGTGTGTGTGTGTGTGATGGATTAGTGAGTAAAGGTAAGCGTGTGCTGCTCCCGTCCAGGAGGATTTCATCCCTCTCCTCGTCGCTCCGGTCTCTCTCGCAGCGACCTGGTTTGAACCGCCGCCTCTCGTCGCGTCTCCTCCTCCGGACCCCCCCGCCTCATGGCGCCGTAACACGAGTGTGTGAGTCTGTGTGTGTGTGTGTGTGTGTGTGTGAGTGTGTGTGAGTGTGTGTGAGTGTGTGTGAGTGTGTGAGTGTGTGTGTGATTGGTTGGGTGCTGTTGTTGTTATTTTCCCGTCTCGGACCGTCGTGCGATGCCATTCCTCCCGAAGGACGCCGAGCGGTTCGATGGGCTGTCTCTCCTCTACTGGTGAGCTGATTCCTCCTCCCTTCCTCCCTTCCTTCCTTGATTCCTTCCTCCTCCTCGTCCAAACAGTGCCTCCTCTAGGGGTTAAAGCGTGTTTGCTGCATGTGGGTCACAGGTGGACCGGCTGCTTACCGGCAGATGCCTCTGAGTTTAAGTCCACATGCTTCGTTCTGGGTCACGCGTGTCGGAGCAGCAACACGTCCTGTCCCTGCAGGAGACCTCCCTCTTCCCAAAGGGACATTTTGTTCCTTCTTCTCTTCTTCCTTTCATCATTCTTCAGATTCATGGTTCATATTTATTACGTATTGATGTCTCTGTTGCCGGGTAGAACTTGTGTTTCTCCAAACTCTAAAATCTCAAGAGGTTTACTGAAAAATACAGATTTTAAATAATGTCTTAGCAGAAGGACTCTACTTCTCTCTCCTGACCACCAGGGGGCGACTCCTCTGGTTGTATAGAAGTCTATGCTTCATGTGTTAAAGCTGCATTCTCTCTCCTGACCACCAGGGGGCGACTCCTCTGGTTGTATAGAAGTCTATGCTTCATGTGTTAAAGCTGCATTCTCTCTCCTGACCACCAGGGGGCGACTCCTCTGGTTGTATAGAAGTCTATGCTTCATGTGTTAAAGCTGCATTCTCTCTCCTGACCACCAGGGGGCGACTCCTCTGGTTGTATAGAAGTCTATGCTTCATGTGTTAAAGCTGCATTCTCTCTCCTGACCACCAGGGGGCGACTCCTCTGGTTGTATAGAAGTCTATGCTTCATGTGTTAAAGCTGCATTCTCTCTCCTGACCACCAGGGGGCAACTCCTCTGGTTGTATAGAAGTCTATGCTTCATGTGTTAAAGCTGCATTCTCTTTCCTGACCACCAGGGGGCGACTCCTCTGGTTGTATAGAAGTCTATGCTTCATGTGTTGAAGCTGCATTCTCTCTCCTGACCACCAGGGGGCGACTCCTCTGGTTGTATAGAAGTCTATATAAATGACTTTACTTCTTCCAAAAATGGAGACGCAAGGTTTTGTCTCTGTAGTGTCTGTGTGTGTCTGTGTGTGTCTGTGTGTGTCTGTGTGTGTGTCTGCAGTGCGTCTCTGTGTTACTGCCTGACACTAATCACCTGTGACAGGTGATGCAGATTATCAGGTATTAAGTGCTCAGTTTAATTGCCCTCGTGTCCCAACAGGAAGCGCTCGGTCTCAGAGAGCTGCTGCGTTCCGCTTATTCACCTGAAAACCAGCATTTGTTTTGATAGAAGAGGAATGACCACCGGGGGCGCTGGTGAGTCCATGAAGGCTGATTTAATCTAGAGCAAGCAAAGCAGATTGAGCTGCTCGTGTCCAATCGGCCGCCGGGTTCTTTTCCTCAGCCTCGATCTGGGATCCAGATTATTTAGTCATTTTGTGCTTTTATCTGGCAGAAGAGACTTTAGAAGAGAGACAGAGAGAGAGAGAGAGAGAGAGAGAGAGAGAGAGAGAGAGAGAGAGAGAGAGAGAGAGAGAGAGAGAGAGAGAGAGAGATGTGCTATGACCCCACCTTTCCTGTTTTACAAGCTTCCAAGCTTCTACATTCCTGAGGGCTTCCCTTAGGAGTGTGTCTCCATGGGTTCACAGTGTGTCTCCATGGGTTCACAGTGTGTCTCCATGGGTTCACATTGTGTCTCCATGGGTTCACATTGTGTCTCCATGGGTTCACATTGTGTCTCCATGGGTTCACAGTGTGTCTCCATGGGTTCACAGTGTGTCTTCATGGGTTCACAGTGTGTCTCCATGGGTTCACGGTGTGTCTTCATGGGTTCACAGTGTGTCTTCATGGGTTCACGGTGTGTCTCCATGGGTTCACGGTGTGTCTTCATGGGTTCACGGTGTGTCTTCATGGGTTCACATTGTGTCTCCATGGGTTCACATTGTGTCTCCATGGGTTCACAGTGTGTCTCCATGGGTTCACAGTGTGTCTTCATGGGTTCACAGTGTGTCTCCATGGGTTCACAGTGTGTCTTCATGGGTTCACGGTGTGTCTTCATGGGTTCACGGTGTGTCTTCATGGGTTCACGGTGTGTCTTCATGGGTTCACGGTGTGTCCTCATGGGTTCACGGTGTGTCTTCATGGGTTCACAGCAGAAACTGCCTGATGATCAATAACGTGTGGTGATCGTCCCGATGTCTTTGATTAAATAAAAGAGGTGATCAATGTCACATAATCAGACATCTTCTTTGAGACGCCTGAACGTCTTGGATCAACATGTTTTTCCGTGATGAATAAATAATTTAGTTTGTCCCGCACGCTCGGATGGATGATGTTATTGTTTCATACTAAGCCCTCCGGAGGGATCAGAGTGACCTCTGCTTCACCTTGGAGTCTTTGTTCATCCACTCCTCCGTAGGTTATCCCTTACATAACACACTGTGTATGTGACCCCATGCCCTGCTGGCGGCAGCACCTCGCAGATCACATCTGAGCTCAGGAAGGATCTGCTTTGTCATCTTCTGGACTTGTTTACTTTCTATGACTTGGTGTATTTCCAGCAAACAGTTCTACCTTCAGATTTAGGGCTGGAACGAGGTTCTGTTGGGGAATCGAACACATGGACGTTGAGTCTGTAACGGCTGAGCAGGAAACAACAGGTCTGAATGCAGCCAATGAGAACGTCTCTGAAAGGGGTCTGAACAGGTGACTAGGAAGCTTATACTGGCTTAGCGGTACCGGTACGTGGGCTGGCTTTGTGGTTTACGTCCTGGTAGGTTCCCGTTCTTTCTCGGCCGGATCGTGTGGGTTGAAGGTCTGATCCCCGCCTGCCTTTTGAACTTCTGCCTCTTAGTCTGATCCCTAATTGGTTTAGGAGTTAACTTGACTCCTGTTCCAGTGCGATTAAGCTTCAGGCTTCAGCTCTCAGCTCCAGACCTGGTTCACGTACGCTCAGGTTTCAGCTTTTGGAAACAAAGCTGGAACGTGCACGGACAGCTGAAGCCACGGAGACGAAGCAGCACAGAGAGCTGAAGCTGGTTGTTGAAGACACATCTCTGTTGAGCAGATCTGTCCTCCGTCTTTAGAGACTTCCCCAAGTCTTCTGAAGTCCTGATGCAACTCTCTCAGGTTAAATCCTCACTGACACCTCAACATGTCGCCGTCATGAGCTGATCGTGGGTCCATAGAGGCTTCACAGTGTGTCCTGCTGCTTCGAGGTGGCCCAAAGAATCACGTGACACTGCTTGTAATATCCAGAGTGGGACTTCTCAAGCCCCCAGCTGCCCCTTAGCGAGGTGCTAAAACTTTGAAACGCTGCTCTTACAGTGGAGGTCAAAGGTGGCCAGGAGCCCTCTAGAGCCCTCTGGAGCCCTCTAGAGCCCTCTAGAGCCCTCTGGAGCCCTCTGGAGCCCTCTAGAGCCCTCTAGAGCCCTCTAGATCCCCCTAGAGCCCCCTAGAGCCCTCTGGAGCCCTCTGGAGCCCTCTAGAGCCCTCTGGAGCCCTCTGGAGCCCTCTAGAGCCCTCTAGAGCCCTCTAGATCCCCCTAGAGCCCCCTAGAGCCCTCTGGAGCCCTCTAGAGCCGGCCCTGTGAAGTCAGTCTGTTCGCCACGAGAGATGCTGCCTCGACAAAAACACTGTGACACACACACACACACACACACACACACACACACACACACATCTCTGCTCCGGCAGACAGCGGCGGTGCGTTCAGCGACCAGAGGAACGGTAACGTCCACCTGCAGCAGAGCTCTGGAGGAACCTGCTGAGAGTTCCTGGTCTGCTGGACTTCACCAACATCCAGGTCACCACCGCGGGGGCGGGGCTGGCTGGAGCGGGGAGGGGGGGGGGGGTAAAGGGGGGGGGGGGGTGAAATCCTGCCGTGATTAGATTGCGAGTCGCGTGAGAGGCAGCGGCTCTGCAGCCGGCTGATGCTGATGGATCCCTCGTGTTGTTTGTTTGTTTCGCTGTTTGCAGGACGATCATGGGCCCGCACGGCATCAACCGAGACGTCCACCGGCTGGAGTTCTGCGACTGCAAGAAGGGACTCGGTGAGCGCCGTCTCGTGACCTCTGTGACCTCTGTGAGCTCTGTGACCTCTGTGACCTCTGTCAGTGTCTCTAACGCTCGTCCCTGTGCAGGCGTGAAGATCATCGGGGGCTACCGAGCCATGACGGGAGAAGAGTTCGGCATCTTCATCAAGCGAGTGATCGGCGGCGGGCCGGCAGCTCTGGACGGCGAGTCGCTGACTGCTGATTTCTCTCTGACTGGGGGACGTTGTTGTTATTGTTGTTATTGTTGTTATTGTTGTATTGTTGTTCACCTCTCTGTGTCTCTGTTCCAGGTCGACTGAAGTCAGGTGACCTGATTCTGGATGTCAATAACACCAGTCTGGTCGGGGTGACCAATGAGAGGTGAGGTTTCAGTTCATCTGTGTGTGTGTGTGTGTGTGTGTGTGTGTGTGTGTGTGTGTGTGTGTGTGTGTGTGTGTGTGTGTGTGTGTGTGCACCCTACCTGTGGTGTTCACCTGTCCCGTGCTCTGACAGGGCGGTGGAGATCCTGAGGACCGCCTCGCTCTCCAATCACATGTCGCTGCTGATCGCCAGAGACGATGAATCCAGGTGAGACTCGAGTGACAGGATGAGTTGTCATGACGACACCTTGAGGTCCAGGTGCGGTTTGACTCGGTGAAGAAGAAAACCATGAAGTTCAAAGGTGAAAGTCCTCCTTCCTCTGCACATCGGCGCAGCGGTCCGGCAGCGCTGAGCTCAGCTGTCTCGGTGTTTCCCTCGTCAGCTGGAGACGAACGCACAGCGACACAATCAGGACGCCCGCGATGAGGCGAGGCCACAGCGCGTCTCTGTGACGCCGTCTGGACGTCAGGACGCTCAGTCGGGGCGAGCGCACCAGAGAAACACGTCCTGCTCCAGAAATGTCCCAACGGGGCCACCGTAGCTGCTCTAGATTACAAAACCATCGGGACCTTTTGGAGGTCGACCTCTGACCTTGAGGGCGCTGATGGCAGTAACGTTGACGTGAGGAGAGACGTAGTTCCCTCTGCGTCCAGGAGGGGGAGGCAAACACTCACACATCAAGTGAAGACTACCAAAATAAAAGCTCTGATTCTCAACAGGTTGTTGATGAAGAAATAAAGAAAAAAAACACAATATTTCATCAACGTGTGTGTGTGTGTGTGTGTGTGTGTGTGTGTGTGTGTGTGTGTGTGTGTGTGTGTGTGTGTCCTTCAGGAGGGAGTTCTCTGAGCTGATGGAGAAGTACGGCTCTCATCACTTCTCGGCTTCGGGGAGAATTTCACCGACTCAGCTCTCCACAGGTGAAACACACGCTGACTCTTCTACACTTGTGAGGACTTCACGTCACACATTCAGACGCTTCTTTGACCTCAACCTGAACCTGAAGTGTGCCCACATTTTAAAAATGTCCTCATGTCCACATTTCTCCACCTCTTCCCTCCATCGGCCTCTCACTTTCTGTTCCCTCTCCCTTCTTCTTCTTCTTCTTCTTCTTCTTCTTCTTCTTCTTCTTCTTCTTCTTCTTCTCCTTCTTCTTCTTCTTCTTCTCCTTCTTCTTCTTCTTCTTCTTCTTCTTCTTCTTCTCCTTCTTCTTCTTCTCCTTCTTCTTCTTCTTCTTCTTCTTCTTCTTCTTCTCCTTCTTCCTCTCTGCTCAGGGAAACTGACGGACACGGCCTCCTCCTCCTCTTCCTCCCGATCAGAGAGTCCTCAGCTGCTCAGTCCTAAGGAGGGCGTCGCCTCGTACCCCCACGCCGTGCACACGCCCCCCCACGCCGTGCACACGCCCCCCCACGCCGTGCACACGCCCCCCCACACCTTCAGGTAGGAACCACCAGGATTACACTCATTTCTTAAATTCCTCACTCCTCCCCTTGTCCAACCACCTGCCAGGTGTTTCATACCAACAGACTAACCAATGACACGCAGGAGCCCTTCACAATAAAAGCCCCCTCTGAGATGTGCCGTTGTGCCCACTATGAGCCACAAACTGTCCAGTGATCAGTCGTTCAGACGCGTTTTGTTTTCCTCCATGAGATAAAACCATTTGGATTAATTTACTGCGATCAGAAACAATGAAACTGTTCTTAGAGAATGAAGCCGAGCTGGAGGAAACTGAAGCTGAGCGCTTTATAAGTCGCGCTTCGTCTCTTTTCACAGCGACAGCGGCATTCAGTTGATATGCATCGCCAAGGGAACCGGCCTGGGGCTCGTCATCAAGGGCGGAGCCAACCGGGCAGAAGGACCAATGGTGTTCGTTCAGGAAATAGTGGCAGGAGGAGACTCCCAGAAGGTCAGCGGCTGCTCTGCGCTGCACTACCATCCCGTTAGCGGCGCCGGCCCTCGCGGCGGCGCCGGCGGCCCTCGCGGCGGCGGCGGCCCTCGCGGCGGCGGCGGCGGCCCTCGCGGCGGCGGCGGCCCTCGCGGCGGCGGCGGCGGCCCTCGCGGCGGCGGCGGCCCTCGCGGCGGCGTCCTGGGGCCTCTTAGTTTCTGTTTCTTTGGGTTTATCTTGCAAACGTGAAACTCATGCTTCTGTTCAGGACGGCCGGCTGCAGGTCGGAGACCAGCTGGTGTCCATCAACAAGGAGTCTCTGATCGGGGTGACGTACGAGGAGGCGCGCAGCATCCTGACGCGCACCAAGCTCAGGTCCAATCCCACAGAGACCCGAACAGAGTTTGAGCTGGTTGTAAAACATCTGCTCTTCAGGGCTTATACAAGTTTATCTGAGTCATGTTTTATTTACTCTTATTGTTTGTGTGAGCGATTGTTTTTACAGAAAGAGTTAAGAGACTCTGAGTCTGTATTTAAGGGACTCTCAGTGTTTATTTAAGGGACTCTCAGTGTATATTTAAGGGACTCGAACCCCCCTCATCCCGGTTCTTGTGGCGTGCCCCTCAGACCGGACCCCACGGTGGAGGTGGCCTTCATCCGGCGGCGCTCCTCCTCGGGCTCCAGCAGCGGGCCCCACAGCCCTGTGGCCCCGCAGGCCCGCGGGCCGGCGCCCGGCACCAAGATCACCGCCAGCCGCAACCCGGCCAGCGAGACGCTGCCGGTGGTCAACGTCTGCCAGGTGGGACCAGACCAGAGCTGTACTGGTTTCTCCTGGTCTGTGAACTGGGACCTGAACCACTTCAGTGCTCATTCATGATAAATATTCCTCAGAAAGATTTATTGAATCATTCATGTGAAAACTGTAAGTTATTCCTTAAAGTCTTCCAGAATGTTTCATAACCACTTTATGTAATGCCAGTCATCTGTGCCCCTACACACACACACACACACACACACACACACACACACACACACGTGTCTGCAGGTGCGCGTGTCTCCAGTCAGACCTGAGCCGCCGTGCGTCTCCTCCCCACCAGAGGGCAGCGCTGATACGAAGCCCGGTGTGTTTTGTAATCTGTCTTCTTTAAACAAGATACTAAAAATCATTAAACTAATATTATATGTTGAAATATTTATTGTAATGTTTCATTATGGTGTTAAAATGTTCTTAATTAGCAACGAATGAACTGAACTGTTGGTTCAAACATCTCATGTTTCATATTTCTGTGTTTCTTTCTGCAGAATCTTCCAGCAGGAGACTCAAACTGGAGAGACTGGAACAGGTGTGTGTGTGTGTGTGTGTGTGTGTGTGTGTGTGTGTGTGTGTGTGTGTTTATCATATCGTCAATTAGTCTACACATACTCCCCCATAATCAATCAACAGGTCAGATTCTGCCCTAAAGGAACACGTGTCCCCACTCTATTGATCTGTGTGTGTGTGTGTGTGTGTGTGTGTGTGTGTGTGTGTGTGTGTGTGTGTGTGTGTGTAGGCTCTGGAGCTGCTCGGTCTGAAGCCCTCGGACGCTCAGCGGCAGGCGCTCCGGTCCAGACTCCGGCCGGACCGAGCCGGCACGGTGGCCTTCGCGGGTAAGACTCCACGCTGAGGGTCCTCGTTGATTATTGATTATTGATTTGCGTGGTGTTGTAATATAAACGTGTTCACGTCTAACGGGACTCGCGACGCTGGAACCCGTCCAGCGTGGAGAGAGAAAAACCAACCGAAGCGTTGTTTACTCTCTTCACTTCATCCAGAGCCTTCATCTCTTCAGCCAACGGTCGAGCTAACGGTCAAGCTAATGGTTAAGCTAACAGTGGAGCTAACGGTTGAGCTAACAGTCAAGCTAATGGTCAAGCTAACGTTTGAGCTAACGGTTGAGCTAACGGTTGATCTAACAGTCAAGCTAATGGTCAAGCTAACTGTAAAGCTAACAGTCAAATACACAACTTTAATCATATCCATATTTATATTCAATGTGTGTGTGTGTGTGTGTGTGTGTGTGTGTGTGTGTCCTCAGACTTTGAGAGCCTCATCGGGGAGCTGTTCCAGCCCCAGCTGGAGCTGCTAGCCGCCGGCCGGCCGCGGTTCACGTCTGAGGACTGGTCCGTGTTGGAGTCGCCGAGCGGCCAGCGGGTACGAGACGCATGAGTGTGACCTCGTTTCAGACCAACCGATCAATCAATCTGTCTATCAATCGAAGAGTCAATATTCATCTCCTGCACGTCAGCACACAGATGTCATGAACACTAATCTCACTATTTCAACCAAAAATAATACATAAAAAAATAATCTAAAATATTCACCGCCGCAGGCTTTTATTCTGAAAGAAACCATGAAACACGAGGTTGTGAGGTCATGTGACTCTGCTCTCTGTGCAGCCGTCGGCGTCGGACTCTGAGGACCTGGAGGAGATGGAGCGGCTGAGGAAGGAGCACATCGAGGCTCTGAGGGAGATCAAGAAGCTGCAGGTAAACAACAACAACAACAACAACAACAACAACAACACAGCTCAGGAGTCTCACATGCGTCCTGCTGAACAGCCAAGACGAGTTGGTTTTTGACACGTCGCTCCTCTGTTCAGGAGCAGCTGGTGGAGTCTCAGAGAGTTCACCATCAGATGGAGGCGGAGCTTATCCAGGTCAAACAGGTGAGTCACACCTGCAGCTGAAAACACTGCTGAACATGGAATATCCACATGGACAGAATAATAGGAACACATCATAATAATCCTCCTCCTCTTCGTCCTCCTCCCTCTGCAGGACATGAAGCTCGGCGCAGAGGAGAGCCGGGCTCTGAGGACTCGCATCCAGCTGGCCGAGGCTGCTCAGAAGCAGGCCCGAGGCATGGAGATGGACTACGAGGAAGTGATCCACCTGCTGGAGGCCGAGATCGCCGAGCTGAAGACGCAGCGAGCGGAGCAGCCGGCCGGAAAGGTGAGCGACGCAAACGTGTTCATGTCAACACGCTCCCTCTAGTGGTCAAACGTGTTCATGTCAACACGCTCCCTCTAGTGGTCAAACGTGTTCATGTCAACACGCTCCCTCTAGTGGTCAAACGTGTTCATGTCAACACGCTCCCTCTAGTGGTCAAACGTGTTCATGTCAACACGCTCCCTCTAGTGGTCAAACGTGTTCATGTCAACACGCTCCCTCTAGTGGTCAAACGTGTTCATGTCAACACGCTCCCTCTAGTGGTCAAACGTGTTCATGTCAACACGCTCCCTCTAGTGGTCAAACGTGTTCATGTCAACACGCTCCCTCTAGTGGTCAAACGTGTTCATGTCAACACGCTCCCTCTAGTGGTCAAACGTGTTCATGTCAACACGCTCCCTCTAGTGGTCAAACGTGTTCATGTCAACACGCTCCCTCTAGTGGTTGATTGGTGAGAAGCACTGAAGAAGGTCGAGTGTTAAACGTCTCCGTTGTCTTCGTCTCAGAACGACACGGACGAGCAGAAGAAGAAGGTCGCCGTCCTGGAGGGTCAACTACGGAAGAGCGAAGCGGCCAAAAAGGGTTTTGAGATGTCGACGGAAAAACTGCTGAGCTTTGTGGAGGTAAAAGATGGGGAGACTCCTCTGGTTGTATAGAAGTCTATGCTTCATGTGTTAAAGCTGCATTCTCTCTCCTGACCACTAGGGGGCGACTCCTCTGGTTGTATAGAACTTTTAAGAACTTTTTGTATTTTATTTTTCTTTGTTTTGTCTGCAGAACGTTCAAGAATTCCTACTTGAGAGTCAAGGACCAACAAAGAGCTCCAGGTATTGTGTGTGTGTGTGTGTGTGTGTGTGTGTGTGTGTGTGTGTGTGTGTGTGTGTGTGTGTGTGTGTGTGTGTGTGTGTGTGTGTGTGTGTCTTTGACCCCAACACCACCACTGGAGTCACATAATGAGAGATCCTGCACAGAGCACAGCCCATTAGCCAGTTTCGACATACACTGCATCCTTCCTTGATTCCTTCCATCCTCCCTCTCTTTGTTTCTCCCTTAGCCTCTCCTCCTGTCCTTCCCTCATTCCTTGTCCTTCCTTTCCTTCTTCTGCATCCTTCCGATCTGAAAAACCGAGGAAAAAAGAAAATGATCCATTTTATTGACGACAGGTATTTCCTTCCTCTACGGTTACATTTCAAAAGCAGGTTTTGACCTAAAATATGTTTCCTCCCTGTATGTAATCTGAGTCTCTGTGGCGTAATCTCGCCTCCTTTATGTTTTCCTGCTATATCGAGTTCAGATCCGGCTCTTAGTGAAGCATAACATGGGTTTATCACCCTTCTGTTGGGTTGTGTAAGGCGGCTTCAGTGCATCAGGTCCAGCGGTCGTGTTATTGAGTCACCCAGCCGTGATGCCTCCTGCCTGCTTTCCTTTTTATTCCAGTCCAGGTCAGTGGGACACCTCCACATGTGTTTCATAACCACAGGACCCTCGTAAGGGTTCTTCCCTTTGTTCTGTTTCTGGGCCACTCGTAACAGGAAATGTAGGTTGTCCTGTTCGCTGAGGTCTGAAGACACGAGAAGTTACATCACTGAAGCCACGAGTCATTCAAGCTCACAAAGAGAGACGTTCACGGAGTAAACGCTCTGAGATTATGTAATAAATCAGTTTAAATGAGGGTTAGGAAACAGAAAGAACGTTAGCTTTGAAACAAAAAGAACGTTAGCTATAAGAAACAGAATGAACATTAGCTTTAAGAAACAAAAAGAATGTTAGCTTTGAAATAGAAAGAACGTTAGCTTTGAAATAGAAAGAACGTTAGCTTTGAAATAGAAAGAACGTTAGCTTTAAGAAACAGAAAGAACATTAGCTTTAAGAAACAGAAACAATGTTAGCCTTTAAGAAACAGAAACAACGTTAGCTTTAAGAAACAGAAACAACGTTAGCTTTAAGAAACAGAAACAACGTTAGCTTTAAGAAACAGAGAGAACGCTGATCAGAGGTTTTGCAAAGTTCTACGTTCTTCAGCGGATGGAACCCATAGTCCTGGTGTCCTGTAGTTCTACTGTAGTGTTGTTCCAGAGTTCTCGGGACACATCTTGTGTTTTCACGGAGAACTGAACCAAGAAACCAGAACTTCGGTTCTGTATTTGGTGAAACCTCCGTGGTTCAGCCTGGTCACCGTGCAGTCTTTCCCCGTTGACTCACCCTTCCTTGGTTTTGCAGCTCTGGAGACGTTAAAGTGGGATCGTCGTCTCAAGCTCCGCCTCCCCGCCACAAGAAGAGCCCCTGGACGGCGGCGGCGCTCGCCCAAGAGGCGAAGGAGCTCACGAGGACCGTGAGAGCCATCATGGAGGTGGACTGTAAGTGACCTCTGCTGGGCTCCACGCATGCCGTCTGCACGTCCTGGTCCTCCGTGTTCCCGCATGCGACTGCTGCCGGACTGACCCCCCCCCACCCGCCGCCGCCGGGCGTTAACTGTCCTCCTGTTGCAGTGCTGACCTTCTAGAGGAGCCGAGACGTCTGCAGGACACCGGCAGCCAACCGTCAACCCAAAGCCTCTCCTCCCCGACACCTCCTCATCTCCTCAGTAGCTGCTAGCGATGGACTCTTGTCTCAGCGGTTGTCTCTGCTCATCTTCTCACTCGTCACTGATCAGCAGTTTGTTTCCGGTGTTTTAACCTGAATGATGTGTAAAGAAATGCATACATGTGCCACCATCGCTCAAGTTTAAATGTGCTGTTAGCTGTTAGCATGAACGTGTTTTTACAAACTGCAGTCTTCTCCCAAACAATCGGTTGGTCTTTTGGTGTCTGCATGTTAGCACCCTTTAGGAGACTGTTGTTCAGTGGACGACCGCCATGAGCCTCTGACGTTTCTGCCCTCGGTCACCTTACTGCTTATGGGAGGGACCTGGCACCAAGACGACTACAGAGAGTCCAACGTAGAGGAAGCTACCGCGGTCTTTTCTGGTTGGTTTTACACCGTGAGACAGAAGTGAATCCCTCTTCTCAATTAACTGTATGAAGTTATTGTCCCTGTACAGAGCTAACGAGCTAACGAGCTAATGAGCTAACGTGCTAACGTGCTGACGAGCAAGTGATCGTTACGAGCCAGTGGAACCAGACGTGAGGTCCCAGAGACCCGGGCTCTCGTTTGTAAAGCATTCATTACACAGATCCGCAGTAAAAGATATAAACGCATATTTTATTGATAGGAGTTTATATCTTTCTTACGGAGTAGTTCTGTCCCTTTAGCACCAGCAAACATAACGCTGCTGGTTTTAATGTCCAGTGTGAAGTTTATATAGAAGAACCAAGTAAAAAATAACAGAAAGTCAGCAGCTCCTGGCTCAGTGCTGACAGGTGTGACGGGTCTCCTCCAGGTGTGTTGATGGAGGTCATGTGACTCGTGGTAACTGAGACACGAGGCTAGTTATCTAAACAACGTATTAAATGTTGTGTTTCTCCTTCTGTTGCATAACGCCGGTCAGATACCATCACCATCACGGGTGCACCAGTGTTTCTCTTCAAGGATCCAGGTGAACTCAAACTGCACATATCAAGCAAAGTCGTAATTTATCTAGACTCAAGCCTCATGTTTACTGAATAGAGCTTGAACGCATCATGACGTCGGCTGTTTGGAACAGATTATATTTTAAGAGTTTCTTGCAGGTTTTGTTGTAAATCTGACGAGACCGATCAGAGACCAGAGAGCATTGTGGGTAAAGCTCCCAAAACGCTGACGTCGTCCTTAACAAAAACCTTCATGTAGCGCGCGATGCGAACCTTTAACATGCCGTGGTTTCCATTTCCTGTGGCTGCGGTCCAGAGCGAGTCCGGAGAGGAAACTAGCTTCCTGCTTTAGAACAGAAGCAAAGACTGAAGCGTCAACAGACAGAAGTCCTGAAACCACAGAACCACGAGGACGACGAGAAGGATCCACGAGCTTCATGTTGGGACGTGGCCGTCGTGGTCACAGGACGGCTGACGCCTGATTGGACGCTGGAGATGCTTTCTTGGTGTTTGGAGTTGTTGCTGTTTGTCCTTCATTCTTTTTCTCAGTAAATATTTATGAAACAAACTTTTCACGAGTTCTTCTTTCGGGAAGCAGAAGCTTGTTTTGGTTCCTTCATTGTTTCAGATGAAAGCAGCTGGAAGAAGCTCAGCTGCGGCTCCTGAGGCCCAGCGAGGTGGGAAGTCCTGACCTCTGAGAGCCTTTTGCAGGATAACTGAGTTATGATTTCCCTTCCTCCAGATTATCCACGAGAAGAAGAAGGAGAAGGAGAAGAGTTGTACCTGTAGACACAGAAACATGTGAGACGAATGGACAGAATTCGATGAGGCCGAGTTTACGGAGTTATTTAAATGTTACAATCTTTCTTTAAAACTGTGACCGGACACGTACCTGCTCACAGGTGTTACAGTACTTTAACACTTTAAATGAACCAGATCAGAAGTGAGGATGAGGAGATGGAAGAGTTCGAGCTTCCTCTCCTGTCCCTGACATCAGGAAGAAGACTAGAAACTTTGATTTTCTGGTTTGTTTTGAGATTATATAATGAGATTATATATATTTTAAAGGTCTTATGTTGCATTCAGCAGGATGTGACCCCTCCCCTTCCCCCCCTGCGCCCTCCCCCCTCCTCCCCTCCTCCTCCCTCACCCCCCAGTGGGAGGAGGTTACGCAATAAGCTATGAGTCAGGACGCAGACGATGCAACGAAGACGGCCAGGAGGAAGTAGGTCATAGTGTGTGTGTGTGTGTGTGTGTGTGTGTGTGTGTGTGTGTGTGTGTGTGTGTGTGTGTGTGAGATTGTTTCTTACGATCACTTATTTCATCACAGACCTTTTGCCTGGATACATGCGCTGCCCTTCACCCAAACACCTTGTAGCTGCAGGACCTTCGTCTTCTTCACTGTTTCATAATGTAACACATGAATACATGAGACATTCATCATTCACTGTTTCATAATGTAACACATGAATACATGAGACATTCATCATTCACTGTTTCATAATGTAACACATGAATACATGAGACATTCATCATTCACTGTTTCATAATGTAACACATGAATACATGAATGGACATAAACGAGAGGAAAACATTCCATTTCTTAATATATAAATCTAATTTGATCTCTCCTTGAGTGAGCTTTTGATCGTCCTGCATCTTCATCTTCAGACGTCTCAGTGTCTCTGTTGCCATGACAACTACACCAGCATGAACTGTGTCGTGATGCTGGGGCCTTTGTGTCTCTACTGGTCTCTACTGGCCTCTACTGGATCCTCCTCTTGGTTGATGCTCCTCTTGGTTGAACCTCCTCTTGGTTGATGCTCCTCTTGGTTAAACCTCCTCTTGGTTGAACCTCCTCTTGGTTGATGCTCCTCTTGGTTGAACCTCCTCTTGGTTGAACCTCCTCTTGGTTGATGCTCCTCTTGGTTGAACCTCCTCTTGGTTGATGCTCCTCTTGGTTGAACCTCCTCTTGATTGATGCTCCTCTTGGTTGAACCTCCTCTTGGTTGAACCTCCTCTTGGTTGATGCTCCTCTTGGTTGAACCTCCTCTTGGTTAAACCTCCTCTTGGTTGATGCTCCTCTTGGTTGATGCTCCTCTTGGTTGAACCTCCTCTTGGTTGATGCTCCTCTTGGTTGATGCTCCTCTTGGTTGAACCTCCTCTTGGTTGAACCTCCTCTTGGTTGATGCTCCTCTTGGTTGATGCTCCTCTTGGTTGATGCTCTCATAGTTCCAGAGTGAGGGTTGTGATGACCTTCAGACGTTGGTCCCTTGAGGATGAACTGAAGTCCCGTTGCAGACCCTCTGGTCCAGATATCTGCGAGTCCAGCACTTCAGCTTTCAGCCTCTGATCCCGCAGTGTTCATGTAAACAGGTCCAGGTGGACTTCGTGGACCTGTTGTTGGGTCAGATCCATGAACCAGGTGGTAGCGCTCCGTGTCTGCATCGCGTCATCGACGTGCATTCAACACATCTCTCTTTCCTCGCACGACACCTTTAGTTCACAGCAGCGTTTCAAACGTTTCAAACTCCATGAGCTCCTAACAGGAAGTGGAGAGAAGGGCGGGACAAGCGGGAAAGCACAGCGTCGTCTGTCATTGGTTCTCTTGTCTGACTGGAGCTGCTTTGAGGGAGTGGGCGGGGCTTCAATCCTCACGACGACGTGAACGAACGGCTGAAACGTGACGCTGTGTTTCCTCCTGCAGCTCCTCCTTACGGCTGGGAGGAGGCCTTCACTGCAGACGGGGACAAATACTTCATCAAGTAAGAGCAACAGCTCTTATGTCTATATATATATATATATATATATATATATATATATATATATATATATATATATATATATATGTATATATATATATATATATATATATATATATGTATATATATATATATATATATATATATATATATATGTATATATATATATATATATATATATATATATATATGTATATATATATATATATATATATGTATATATATATATATATATATATATATGTATATATATATATATATATATATATATGTATATATATATATATATCTATATATATATATATGTATATATATATATATATATATATATATATATATATATATATATATATATATATAGCTCATATATATATGTATATATATATATATATATATATATATATATATATAGTGCATGAATTAAGTATTGCTCATGAGTTAAATGTCAATAAGTCTTGTTGTGTTTCTGACTCCTGGCAGTCACATGACCCAGACCACGTCCTGGAGCCTCCCCACGAGCGGCAGCCCGACTCCTCCTCATCCTCCTCTTCATCCTCCTCATCCTCCTAATCCTCCTCATCCTCCTCCCGAGAGTTCGGAGCTGAAGGTCGAGCGGAACGGAGAGACGACGGACCGAAGGTCCATCGAGACGGAGATGTGAGACCTGCTGATTAGCTCACAGCAGTTAGCTCACAGCAGTTAGCTCACAGTAGTTAGCTCACAGCAGTTAGCTCTCAGTAGTTAGCTCACAGTAGTTAGCTCTCAGTAGTTAGCTCTCAGTAGTTAGCTCACAGCAGTTAGCTCACAGTAGTTAGCTCACAGCAGTTAGCTCTCAGTAGTTAGCTCACAGCAGTTAGCTCACAGCAGTTAGCTCACAGCAGTTAGCTCTCAGTAGTTAGCTCACAGCAGTTAGCTCACAGCAGCTTTACTTTGTGACGATGTCTGTCGTACGTCCATCAGAAGAGATGTTTCCGTGTTGTGACGTGTCTCCTGCTGGTTTCCACAGTTTAATATTCCAGTTTGAAAGGTTCCTCGTGTAAATAAAGTTTCCCGTAGAAAAGGTGTGTCCTCTGACTCTGAAGATGAAGCTGGAGACAAGGCGGTTTATGTCCAATAAGAAGATAAGTATGAAGGCAGATTTGTGTCTTTTTTACTAGAGCAAATTTCTTATTTGTAAGTAAATTATCTCGAAATCTTTGCTCTCAATTAAAAAATATTTTCTCTCAAATATAAATTGCTTTAAAAAAATAAAAAAACCCACTCTAAAAAAAATTGCTCTAAAAAAATCCCCACACACTCCAAATGAGTTCCTATTGGTGGGCTCACTGGGCTCTGGACTCACTCACACACTGACAGCAGGTTATGATGACGTCGTGTTGCTCTGTTGTCTACATTATTTTAATGGAGCAGAACTTCTCTGTGTTCATGTTGTTGGTGTACCGTTAGCTCACAGCGGCTAACGGTACATGTACGTACCGTTAGCCGCTGTGAGCTAACGGTACATGCATTAGGTGCATGTACCGTTAGCTCACAGTGGCATCAAAATATTATCAAAATAAAAATCTAAACACTATTTTTGAAATTTTCTTCTGAAAACTCTTCTTCTGCAGAGGTAAGGTAACAAAATAAAAGCTGATGGTGTGTGTGTGTGTGTGTGTGTGTGTGTGTGTGTGTGTGTGTGTGTGTGTGTGTGTGTGTGTGTGAGGGGCCAAGCCAATATCCGTCCTGCCTCAGGCTCCAATTATTGATTTTCCTTCACACTGGCAAGTGCAGTTATAAATATGTGTTGCGCCGGGAAACACTGATGACACACACACACACTCTCACACACACACACACACACACACACACACACACACACACACACACACACACACACACACACACACACACACACATGAATACCTAAACCTAAACATAGAGCTGAATGCATGACCATGTTTACTGATGTGTTTTCTTCTGATCTTCAGCTGGAAACAGAGGACAGAATTATTAATTTAACACAATGATTTGTTCAAATTATGACCAACATGACAACCTGTACATCTACTCCTCCTGCTCCTTGTCCTCCTCCTGCTCCTCCTGCTCCTCAGGCTGCTGGAGCGACGGCGGCTGCTGATTGGATAAAAGTAGGTCAAGCCTGCCCACTCATGTGACCCAGCATGCCGCTCTGCAGTGTGTGTGTGTGTGTGCATGTGTGTGTGTGTGTGTGCATGTGTGTGTGTGTGTGTGTGTGTGTGTGTGTGTGTGTGTGTGTGTGTGTGTACAATCAATTAAATTAAAGGGATAAAATATTACAAAACAAATTATATATATGATGTGGATTATAAATATAATATATGTAGATATAGATATTAGATATAGATATTATATATATATATATATATATATATATATATATATATTACATATTCATAATATATAATGTATATAATATATAATGTGTATATATATATATATATATGATTTTAATATTTTGACATGCATAAGTTTTTTCTTTACTGAAGTTGCTTCACAGCAAAGAGGATCAGTTTCTTCCTGGTCTGAAGATCATAATCATAATTCATAAGAGTTATGAACGGTAATAAATGCTGCACTGTGATTGGCAGAGGGAGAGGGGGCGTGGCTGGTTCGCGGTGTGACGTCATCAATCTTCCAGTCTCCCTCGGGCTCGAGTCTCGCTGTCTGAGTCCGGTTCTCATCCCGGTCCTCCTGCAGCAGCGGACACGCGCCTCTCTCTCTCTCTCTCTCTCTCTCTCTCTCTCTCTCTCTCTCTCTGCTGTTGTTGTTGTTGTTGTTGTTCTGGTGGTTGTTGTTGTTGTTGTGGTGGTGGTGGTGGTTGTTGTTGTTGTGGTGGTTGTTGTTGTTGTTGTGGTGATTGTTGTTGTTGTGGTGGTTGTTGTGGTTGTTGTGGTGGTGGTGGTGGTTGTTGTTGTTGTGGTGGTTGTTGTTGTTGTTGTGGTTGTTGTTGTTGTTGTTGTGGTGGTGGTAGTTGTTGTTGTGGTGGTGGTTGTTGTTGTTGTTGTTGTGGTGGTGGTAGTTGTTGTGGTGGTGGTGGTGGTGGTGGTGTGGGAGAGGATGCAGAAGATGTCCTGGCCTCCCGGCGGCCCGTTCGGCCCCGTGGCCGCGCACGGCGTGCTGAAGTCTCTGCTGGAGAAGCCGGTGTCGCTGCCGCGGCCGCGAGAAGGTGAAGCCCGGCTGGGGGCCGCGGGCGCGCGCCCGTATGACCGCGCGCGCGGAGGGGTTTTCTGCGAGAGGAGATCGGCGCTGCGGCTCGCGGCGTGTTTGCGGCTGCAGGACCCTTTAGAGCAGAGGGGGTCCAACACACGGCCCGCGGGCCGGACGCGGCTCCAGCGGGAGTCAAACAAAAGAAGTGAAAACGTTTTCAGGGAGGAAGCAAAAGCTGCGAATGGAGGATAAGTTTTAGTTTTTATTGAGTTCTGAGTTCCTCATCAGGAGGCTTTGAGGCGCATCTGATCCCGTCATGAACGAGGCGTCTTGAACGCATCACACAGCAGAGAGAGTCCAGCAAACACACAACTCTTCATGGACTTTACTGTAGAAAGAACTTCACCAAGCATTGAAACTGACTGAAACATTGTGTTGTTGTTGTTATTATTATTATTATTATTATTATTATTATTATTATTATCACGATGTGACTTGAGGTCAACATGGCGGCATGTGGCCGCTTCACTGAAATAAGTTTGAAGACAACATCCAGACTCACAATATGTTGTCCTCAAGGATGCATCCTCGAGAAAGGACCTAGGATGCAAAGTTTAAGGGCTCTTTCCGGATGTTTTATGAGCAGTCATGCATTCTCTCTCCTGACCACCAGGGGGCGACGCCTCTGGTTGTATAGAAGTCTATGTTTCATGTGTTAAAGTTGCCAAAAAGACAAAAAGATGAGTTTCATAGTTTGCTGCATAGAAGCAAATTGTCCTTCCAGATGTTTAATTATAATATGAACAGACTGAACGTTCCGCAGTGTGTGACCGGTTCCCTCGGTTCTCCTGCAGCGTTCAGCGTGGAGAAGGAGAAGAACCTGGAGGACGAGCGCAGCGCGCCGCAGTCGGCGTTCCTCGGCCCGACGCTGTGGGACAAGACGCTGCCGTACGACGGCGACGCCTTCCAGCTGGAGTACATGGACCTGGAGGAGTTCCTGTCCGAGAACGGCATCTCCTCCTCCTCCTCCTCCGGCGCCGCGGAGCACCTCGGCCAGCGCCAACCGGCGCCGGCGTGCCAAGCCCCGCCCACGTGCCAAGCCCCGCCCACGGCGACGCTCTCGGTCGTGGACCTGGCCTCCGTGTCTCTGAGCTGCCTGCACGGCAGCGCGGTGAGAGCAGGTAAACATCACATGACCATGTTCCTCCTCTGAAAACACCTGTCCTCATCTCCTCATCTCCTCATCTCATCTCCTCATCATCTCATCTCCTCATCTCATCTCCTCATCTCCTCATCTCCTCATCTCCTCATCATCTCATCTCCTCATCATCTCATCTCCTCATCTCCTCATCATCTCATCTCCTCATCATCTCATCTCCTCATCTCATCTCCTCATCTCCTCATCATCTCATCTCCTCATCATCTCATCTCCTCATCTCATCTCCTCATCTCCTCATCTCCTCATCATCTCATCTCCTCATCTCATCTCCTCATCTCCTCATCATCTCATCTCCTCATCTCCTCCTCACCTCATCTCCTCATCTTCTCATCTCCTCATCATCTCATCTCCTCATCTCCTCATCTCCTCATCTCCTCATCTCCTCATCTCCTCATCATCTCATCTCCTCATCTCCTCATCTCCTCCTCACCTCATCTCCTCATCTTCTCATCTCCTCATCATCTCATCTCCTCATCTCCTCATCTCCTCCTCACCTCATCTCCTCATCTCCTCATCATTAACTTGAGCTCTATCGCCCCCTGCTGGCAGCAGCTCGTCACTGCAGCCTCAGAGTCAGAGCTATGTTCCTTACAGATACATTTATTTATCATTTTAAAGTAAAGACGTGTTGGTGGTAAAGTGTATTAATATGTTAAAAGTAGTAAAATACCTTTAAAAGATTTCAGATAAATTCATATATAATATAAAATGATGAAAACGTAAAAATATTAATTTGCTTCTCCAATAATATTGAATCTGAAGTTGACATGTTTTTATTTTATTGTGTGTGTGTGTGTGTGTGTGTCTATATATATATATATATATATATATATATACTTATATATATAAATGTTTCTCTCCAGGCCTTCAGCGCTCCGGCACCGCTGCTTCCACCCGGCTCCCCGTCGGGTTCGAGCTGGACCCGGCCGACCTGGCGCTGTCCAGCGTGCCGGGTCGAGAGGCGTTCGACCCGCGCGGACGCAAGTTCTCGGCTGAGGAGCTGAAGCCGCAGCCGATGATGAAGAAGGCTCGAAAGATCTTCATCCCCGAGGACCTGAAGGTGAACCCAGCAGGCGTTTCCCCGCCTCAGCCTCAGATTATATTCTAGCTTCTTCTCCTGATGCACGCTGTCACACCGACCAATCACAGCGCACGTTAACGGCCACGCTACCACACCGACCTCCTTGTTTTTTACGTCTCCTTTGTCCTTGTTCTCTTCTTGTTTTTCTTGTCTCCTCTCTCCTTGTTTTACACGTCTCCTTGTTTTTCACGCCTCCTCTCTCCTTGTTTTTCACGCCTCCTCTCTCCTTGTTTTTCACGCCTCCTCTCTCCTTGTTTTTCACGCCTCCTCTCTCCTTGTTTTTCACGCCTCCTCTCTCCTTGTTTTTCACGCCTCCTCTCTCCTTGTTTTTCACGCCTCCTCTCTCCTTGTTTTTCACGCCTCCTCTCTCCTTGTTTTTCACGCCTCCTCTCTCCTCCCCTCTTGTTCTTTTCAACAGGATGATAAATACTGGGCGCGGCGCCGGAAGAACAACGTGGCGGCGAAGCGTTCCCGGGACGCCCGGCGGCTCAAAGAGAACCAGATCGCCATCCGGGCCTCGTTCCTGGAGAAGGAGAACTCGGCTCTGAGGCGCGAGGGGGCGGAGCTGAGGAAGGAGCTGGGCCGAACCAAGAACGTCCTGGCCGAGTACGAGGCCCAGCACGGGCCGCTGTAGGACGCGTCTACTGCTACACACACACACACATACACTTATATGTGTGTGTACACACAACAACACTCCCTCTGATCCAGAGAGCCTCCTCTCACTTTCACCGGCTGGTGGACGAGCAGCTCACCTTTTACTCATCTCTCTTTTTTATTTTTGTAATTTTCTTACTGAAGACGTCAAACTTTAAAACACACAGATAGTTTTTTTTCAAGCTCACAGGAGGAAATGAAGACTGTAGGGACTATTTTCAGCAGCGGATTACTCCACAAAAACCTTCTCTCCTCTTTACCCGGCTAACGACTAGCGGCTAACGACTAGCGGCTAGCGGCTAGCGGCCAGCGACTAACGGCTAACGGCTAACAGCTAGCGGCCGTGAGCAGAGCCCGTTTTTTGGGATCAATAAACACAAACACACACAAGTTTGGACGTCTGGCTGTGACTCCTCCCATCTTTGACCTCAGGCCCCGCCTCCTACCTGCCAATGCCTCGCTCTCTGCCAACTCCCCCGTGCGCAGGTGTTCCCACAATGCACCTGTCCACATGCACATACCTGAAGTGTGCCTCCTCCCGCTGCTCTGCTATTGGTCGGTCAGCGTCTGGTCATCATGATGTAATTAATAATAACAGAATCAAAATAGCTGAACATGATAAAGTTATTAGTATTCAACTGAACACACGCCACAGAGCAGCTGGTTCAGTTGTTTTCACTGCTGCATTCTGGGAAAATGCACCGAACCGCCGATCCCCAGAAGCGTGGGTACGACATCCACGGCACGCCGCCGATCAACGGAGATGATTCTGAATTCTTATTATTGTTATTGTCATTACAGTGATTTGTTGTAGAACGCAGATCACAAAACATATTGATGTCAGTCCTCGACGTGTTTTCAAAATGTTGTTTTCTGTGTTTTGAAGCTCAGAATTTGATGCAGAATCTATCCCAAAGCCACACAGGAGAAGTATGTCGTACGTTTCTTCCCCCGCGGTCCAGCGAGGCCTGAATGTAGAGCTGAAGCTGTGTCGTGTCGTAGCGATAGATACCGAGATAAACAAACTTATGTATTGTTGGTTTTCATGTTTACAGAGATAAGAGGTGTTTTTGTACATTTACAGTGTATTTTGTAACGGTCACATAGATATCACACATGTCTATATTACTTTACCGCTGTGTAGCTCAAATACCTCAACGCCTCGTCACACCTGAGCAGGTGTGTTAGAGATGCTCCGCCCACAGGAGTGTTTACCTGGGCAGGTGTGTTAGAGATGCTCCGCCCACAGGAGTGTTTACACGAGCAGGTGTGTTAGAGATGCTCCGCCCACAGGAGTGTTTACCTGGGCAGGTGTGTTAGAGATGCTCCGCCCACAGGAGTGTTTACACGAGCAGGTGTGTTAGAGATGCTCCGCCCACAGGAGTGTTTACCTGGGCAGGTGTGTTAGAGATGCTCCGCCCACAGGAGTGTTTACCTGAGCAGGTGTGTTAGAGATGCTCCGCCCACAGGAGTGTTTACCTGAGCAGGTGTGTTAGAGATGCTCCGCCCACAGGAGTGTTTACACGAGCAGGTGTGTTAGAGATGCTCCGCCCACAGGAGTGTTTACACGAGCAGGTGTGTTAGAGATGCTCCGCCCACAGGAGTGTTTACCTGAGCAGGTGTGTTAGAGATGCTCCGCCCACAGGAGTGTTTACACGAGCAGGTGTGTTAGAGATGCTCCGCCCACAGGAGTGTTTACCTGGGCAGGTGTGTTAGAGATGCTCCGCCCACAGGAGTGTTTACCTGAGCAGGTGTGTTAGAGATGCTCCGCCCACAGGAGTGTTTACCTGAGCAGGTGTGTTAGAGATGCTCCGCCCACAGGAGTGTTTACACGAGCAGGTGTGTTAGAGATGCTCCGCCCACAGGAGTGTTTACACGAGCAGGTGTGTTAGAGATGCTCCGCCCACAGGAGTGTTTACCTGAGCAGGTGTGTTAGAGATGCTCCGCCCACAGGAGTGTTTACCTGGGCAGGTGTGTTAGAGATGCTCCGCCCACAGGAGTGTTTACCTGGGCAGGTGTGTTAGAGATGCTCCGCCCACAGGAGTGTTTACCTGAGCAGGTGTGTTAGAGATGCTCCGCCCACAGGAGTGTTTACCTGAGCAGGTGTGTTAGAGATGCTCCGCCCACAGGAGTGTTTACCTGGGCAGGTGTGTTAGAGATGCTCCGCCCACAGGAGTGTTTACCTGGGCAGGTGTGTTAGAGATGCTCCGCCCACAGGAGTGTTTACCTGGACAGGTGTGTTAGAGATGCTCCGCCCACAGGAGTGTTTACCTGGGCAGGTGTGTTAGAGATGCTCCGCCCACAGGAGTGTTTACCTGGGCAGGTGTGTTAGAGATGCTCCGCCCTGGAGACTTTTTCATTTTGCTTTCCTTTTGTTCGCTGTGTTTTTGCTCTTTTTCTGTTTGTTCAAAGATTAATATTTTTCTTCTGTTTTTGTGTTTTGTTTCTCACGATGAAAATAAATAAAGATTTAGATCCAGTGTCTTTTTTTCTTGTTTGAGGTTTAAAACGCAGTTCAACAAACAAATAAAAA
This sequence comes from Clinocottus analis, assembly GCF_023055335.1. Taxonomy (NCBI): domain Eukaryota; kingdom Metazoa; phylum Chordata; class Actinopteri; order Perciformes; family Cottidae; genus Clinocottus; species Clinocottus analis. The sequence continues at coordinate 278,347 of NW_027176198.1, read as the reverse complement.
AATATGGTTTTTTCACATGTTCTCTGTGTTCAAGTGTTCTTATGAACCTCCAATGAGTTCTAATACTCGTGGTATTTCATTTCATTTAAAAATGTTTTTTAACATATATTTTTATTTATATATATATATATATGTATGTATATATATTTATATATATATGTGTGTATATATATATAAATATATATATTTATATATATATATATGTATATATATATATATATATATATATATATATACATACATATATATATACATATATATATATATATATATATATATATATATATATATATATATATATATATATATATATATATATATATATTATAATTATAGTACATCCAGCGTAATCCTGAGCAAGATTTGCCGTGGGTCTTTTTTCCAGCTCCATGGTTCAGGGCCTTAACAACATGAAACATACTAAGAACACACTTTTCTGGAAAGGTTAGAACATAAAGAATCTGAATATGCAACGAAAAGCACTGCAAAACAAAGCTTTGACATATTGGGAAGGTGTTTGAGTAAAAGAACCGTGTCGTTCGGTTCATAAATAGAAAAGTTACTTGTTCGAAGTGGAAACGTTCTTGTATTGTTGCTTTAAATCTTCAGGAGCTTCTGCTGGTGCCCTTTGACCTGGAAGCAGAAACGTCCTTCAGGGAAGCCTCCGCCTTCAAAACAGTCACACATCCATGGAGCCGCGAGGCTTGTGGGAATCTAACAAGGTAATCGTGTAAACTTCATATTTCTGCCTGTGAAGTCACACGCGGCTGCATTGACGGAGCATCACAGTCGTGTTGCTCAGTGAAATCTGACTTTGTTCAGGGAACTCTTCACTAGTTTAGTGAAACGTCGCTGCAGCAAGTTCATGGACTTCCATAAGTGCTTAAATTAAACGGTTACTTTATTGTGTTTTGTTCTCAGAAGGGTGACAGTATTGTAGAACTTTAAATGAAGTTATTAAACGTTGTGGTTGCAGAGATAATTAAGTTCATGTTTTAAAAAAAGAGAACCGTTTTCTCAAAAATCAAGCACTGGGAGTATTAAGATGCAGACTTATTGATAAATTATTATGATTTGTTGTCGTCACACTTTAATCAGTCTCATAAATATTAGTACGATTTAAACTTTTACAAGTTAAATAATAGTTTGCACATAAAAAAGTAAAAAAAACGAAAAGAAGTTTGAGACAAAACATTTTTTATTTGTTGTGCAAACATTAAAATATTTTGTTTCACTGCAGAAAACAATTAATAAACAGACAATAATAAACCTAATGCAGAACTAAATGAGAAACGTGGTCCTGTTGCATGCTGGGAGGTCTTTAATGAACACACCAGCAGGGGGCAGCACCGCCCTGCACAATGAATCACAGCTGTTATTGTTCTCACATTCATCTAAAATCAAAACCCTCCGTTTCCTGTTTATGAATTATCCAGAAGCACAAAATAAAGAAGAAAACATTGAGGTAACACACCTGAGATAACACACCTGAGATAACACACCTGAGATAACACACCTGAGATAACACACCTGAGATAACACACCTGAGGTAACACACCTGAGATAACACACCTGAGATAACACACCTGAGATAACACACCTGAGATAACACACCTGAGATAACACACCTGAGATAACACACCTGAGATAACACACCTGAGATAACACACCTGAGGTAACACACCTGAGATAACACACCTGAGGTAACACACCTGAGATAACACACCTGAGATAACACACCTGAGATAACACACCTGAGATAACACACCTGAGGTAACACACCTGAGGTAACACACCTGAGATAACACACCTGAGATAACACACCTGAGATAACACACCTGAGGTAACACACCTGAGGTAACACACCTGAGGTAACACACCTGAGGTAACACACCTGAGATAACACACCTGAGATAACACACCTGAGGTAACACACCTGAGATAACACACCTGTCTTCATTTGATATGAAATATCCCATGAAGGTGAGATAAGGTGAATGAACCCATAACATCCTGTAAAGGTGAGATGAGGTGAATGAACCCATAACATCCTGTAAAGGTGAGATGAGGTGAATGAACCCATAACATCCTGTAAAGGTGAGATGAGGTGAATGAACCCATAACATCCTGTAAAGGTGAGATGAGGTGAATGAACCCATAACATCCTGTAAAGGTGAGATGAGGTGAATGAACCCATAACATCCTGTAAAGGTGAGATGAGGTGAATGAACCCATAACATCCTGTAAAGGTGAGATGAGGTGAATGAACCCATAACATCCTGTAAAGGTGAGATGAGGTGAATGAACCCATGAGGTCGGTTCTTCAGGTGAAACCTGAACGTCGCTTCTCATTCGGTTCTTTCCCGCTGACTCGGCGTTGCGTAACTTCCTGTCCTCAGAGTGAAGAACAGATTACATCCTGATAATCTGTCGGTGCAAAGAAGCTGCAGAACACGGTTCAGTGTTTCAAGAGTTTTAATTCAAGAAGAATGCGACACACGTTCGCTGCACATTTCGTGTCCCGTAGGTTTCGGTCCGCTGGGCGCCAAAATGCCCTACCTTTTTCCCTGGACCTTGAACACCTCCGACAGATGCACCAATACATACGTTTATCCATAAGTAAGTACAATACATGCCAACAAGTATTTTGTATCCATAAGTAAGAACATTACATAGCAGGTGTTATTTATGCATAAGTAAGTCCTATTTCATGTCGATATCTTGAGGTTTTGTCTCATATGGGATGTGATGTGTCGCTGGATTCTGTACGTCGTTAGCGTTCCAGAAAGGTGTGAATGGTGTGTAGCATCAAGCTAGGGAAATGAACATTATATTTCTATAACTTGAGGAGCTTTCTCCAGTGACGTTTGAGTCCTTAGAGTCATTTTTATGGTTTATGTTAATATTTATAATATAAGATAATATAAGAAGATAAAAACAAACTTTGTTTGAGTCTCATTTATAGTTTACCAACACAACAGTTTCATATTTTACATCTTTATGCACAACAGTGGTTCCAATTGTGTTGAAGTGGACAGAAATGTTCCGAATGTTGCATTCAATGTTTATTTTTCACTGTTTCCATCCACAGAAGGTTGTCGGTTCTGCCGATATCAGATGGGATGGAGCCCCTGACGCGTCTCAGATTACATCCGACGTCACCGGCAGGTCCGACCTCTCGGCGTTGCGTGCCGCGGGGCCGATCCCCGTCCCCCTGAGCCTCATGTCGGCATCAGATGAGCCGGCGGGTCAGAAGTGAACACGACCAAACCTCTCAGCCTGTTGACAACCTGACGCTTACGCAACCCCCCCCCCCCCCACGGACACACACACAAAAACAGCACCGGGCAAAAGACAAACACATAATACGCGCCGCTAATACTGTGCGGCGGGCGCCATTTAATCCACCAACATGGAATATGAAGAGGTGGGGGTGATGGTGCGATTCACATGACGGACGGGACGCAGCAATTGGTCAGCTGCTCAGCTGGCTGTGCTGGTTTTTATGTAAGAGGATTTGTGTCCTCTGCGGCACGAGTCCTCCAAAGAGGATCATCCGCCGGCCGGCGCCAGAGCCAACGATGAGAGGCGACCGCCTGACGCGGGAGGCGACGGCCTTTTTTCTTTTTTTGGGGTCCAGGAGGATTTTGGTCGATTCAGGAAAGGAAAAGAGATTAGTTTGACATGTGTGACACAACGAATGTCCTGTGGAGCCAAAGAGCGGAGCGGTTCTGTTGATCCCAGCATGTGGACCACAGGTCAACCGGTTCCAGCGTCTGATCCCAGTTGTCTTTGTTTTTGAACACGTTCAGGAACAACACAACTAAAAACAGGTTTTTATTTTAAAAGCTCTCATTGAAGAGAAAACTCTCACTGACATTTGCAGTTCATCAAATCACCAGAAAACCAGTAAGCCGGTCCGAGCTGATATTTCTACCTCAGTGAACTGGTTCAAGTGGGACTCGTTGTCTAGGGTCTTGTGAGCCCGTCATATCAATCAATCAATCAATCAATCAATCAATCAATCAATCAATCAATCAATCAATCAATATTCGATGTCTTCTGGTCCTCGGCTGCTTCGGGCTTCCGGCTGGTTTAGGATGTCGGCACGAAGTAAAGGGGCTTCTGGGAGTTGTTCGTCAGTAGGTGTGTCCGAGTCCCTAAAGAAAACATGAAGACAGAAAATAAAGTTTTTTATGTCCCCTGAGGTCGAACCCTGCTGACGGCGTCTGGACTTGAATTCGACCGACACTGTGAAGACGTCCCCGTCCTTTCCCTCTGAAGAGATGAACAACGCGAGTCTCTGTCGCAGGATTTCCCTCCAAAACAAACATCAGCTCAGCGTCTCAATCGGCTTCTTTTAAATCTGTTAACGGCAACATCTGCTGCGTGACCCCTGACCCCTTAGCGGGCAGCGAGGGGTTAAGTCCCGCCTCCCAGCATACGTCACCGTGACGAGTGACCGGCTGCCGTCTGTCCGTCCGGTCATCATGTCCAGAGAGGGTTCATGTGATGGACGGGGGATTCAGCCCTCCACGCAGCCGGATGAAGAGCTTACGAGTCTGAGGCCTCGGGTCCAGAGTCTGGTCCTGATGATGCTCAGTCAGCTGTCTGTTGGTCCTCACTGGACCAATGAAGATCACATTTGGTTTCAGATATTGGTTGTCTGCAGAGGATTTAACCTCGGTGACTTTGAAGCTACAGCAGTCAGACTGAAATATCTCACGGACGATGTTTGACAATTATTTAGCAGCAACAGAACGTTGCCCGCTGTAAGTTGCCTTGACGCTCTTGTCCAAAGCAACTTGCATCTGTTCAGCAAAGGGGAGCAGTTCAGGGTTGAGTGTCTTGCTCATGGACACATCAAGGTGGACGAGCGGAGCCGGGGCTCGAGTGACCTCTGATTGAAGGACCACTCGGCTTCAGTCGCTCTGCCAGCCGTAAACTACCTGGACTTTTTTTTTGTGATCAAGAAATAGTTTTCTTGGGTTTGGCGAGACGACGCTGGAGTGAAAGCTTCCAGCAGCTTCAGAGAGAATCACACCGCCGCCATCTGTTTACAGCGCCCAGAGGCCATGTGCCAGGGGGCGGGGCCTAAAACAGGGGGTGGGGCCTGCAGCAGGGGGCGGGGCCTCCATACAAAGCTGCGTTTAGCTTCACGTGAGGTTTACATAACTTACAATACAGGAAACATTCAGTTTCACAATGTTCCAACTGTGGAAGTAGTTTTCTTTCTATATATATATATATATATATATATATATATATATATATA